>NC_057801.1:113416057-113653557 GCF_018294505.1 Triticum aestivum | reverse complement strand
GAGCCCCTCCTATCTGATAGAAAAGGGTCCCATGATCCCGAGCCGATCTTACCTTGGCTCGCAAACCCCAAGTTTGTCTATGAAGAGCTAATCTAATTGTATTTTTTTCTAGAATGGATTTCTTATGTGGAATACTAATGGATAGGGCTTCGTTGCTAAGTGCTACAAGATCTAGTGCACTGGAACTCGTGGTTATGGACCCGAATCCTTTAGTATGGAACATTGTCTTTTCCAAGTAAAAACCCCTAGTATATGAAAGAATGAAAAGGTGCTTTCGTTCTTGTGGAATAAGAAGCCCTCGTACCTTAATGAAAGGAAAATCGTAATTTTTCGTTAGGTATTTGACCAAATAGGATCGTCCAGTTCCTACAGAACCTATCACTAAAATACCCGATAGGGCTAAGCGGAACGAAAAGGGTTTTCCATGAGATGGTAAATGAAAACGATTAGTCCCACACGAGGTTTGGGAATAAGTGATTGTCTGATAATGAGCAAGGAATATACGTCTTTCTGCTAAAGAGGATCTATTAAACTCATAATTCATTAGATCCTTGTTATCAATGCCAACTAGGTATCATAAGTAAATGGATCCCGGTTGTTCAATCCTTTGATAACCAAGGTCATTCTTTGCTAAAGAGAAATGATCACTATGAGTCAGACTCAATAGAATTGGATCCATTCCAAATAGCGAGAATTAGGATTCTTGATCCCTCTCAATCTCTCTTTCAATTCGAGGATCCAGAGAGGTGTTTTCATAGTCATCTCCGAATATTTGCCATCTCGGAATATTTTCGATTTCATTTTTCTATGATATGTCTTTCTATATGAAAATTGGTTATTTACGATGTACGATGATCCCTGTTAAGCATCCATGGCTGAATGGTTAAAGCGCCCAACTCATAATTGGTAAATTTGCGGGTTCAATTCCTGCTGGATGCACACGAACGGGAACATTCCATAAGTCTATTGGAACTGGCTCTCTATCCATGGAATCTCATCCATCATCCATACATAACGAATTGGTATGGTATATTCATACCATAACATAAGAACAATAAGAACTCGAATTCTTATCGATACTGGAACTCAGAGCATAGGAGGGAAAGTCGATTTATGGATGGAATCAAATACGCAGTATTTACAGAAAAAAGTCTTCGTTTATTGGGAAAGAATCAATATACTTTTAATGTCGAATCGGGATTCACTAAGACAGAAATAAAGCATTGGGTTGAACTCTTCTTTGGTGTTAAGGTGGTAGCTGTGAATAGCCATCGACTACCTGGAAAAGGTAGAAGAATAGGACCTATTCTGGGCCATACAATGCATTACAGAGACAATCAATGCTCTGATATAGAGTATAACCTGACTATCTTGGCCTACCCAAGTGAAATTACGATAAAAGAAAAGCATGGATATGGGGAGAGGTGGATAACTAGATTGGCATGTACTTAAAAAAGGGACTTACTTTATTTTAGAATTCCACAATGAAATACTGAATTTTCTAGCAATTATACTACTCCGATCCGAAATAAAAAAGAACCCTCAAATTATTTTGAGAAATTAAAGTAAGCACGCTATTCTAAATCGAAGTATAGTCAAACTTTCTAGTATATTATATTACGGCTTTATTACATTCATAGAAAGGAGATAAAATGAGAAATCTTTGCCATCCAATCTGATTAGAATATCATAACATAAAGTATAAGTGGCAGAATTTTTTTTGTAGGAATGTTTTATCAATTCATTTTCATTTCATTTGTACCCCTGGCAAACTCGAACTTTCGTCGAAATGGTCTCTATTCATATGTATGAAATACATATATGAAATACGTATGTGGAGTTCCCTAGAATTTCATGTGATTCAGTAAACAGAATATAGATTCCATGATTGCTAGATCGATCCATAGGGATTGATGAAGAGTGAGCTGATAATGGAATTTTTCTTTGATAAACAGGAAACTTAAGATTAAGATGCTCCGGAATGGAAACGAGGGAATGTCCACAATACCCGGATTTAGTCAGATCCAATTCGAGGGATTTTGTAGGTTCATTAATCAAGCCTTGGCAGAAGAACTTGACAAGTTTCCAACAATTAAAGATCCAGATCACGAAATTGCATATCAATTATTTGCGAAAGGATATCAATTGCTAGAACCCTCGATAAAAGAAAGAGATGCTGTGTATGAATCACTCACCTATTCTTCCGAATTATATGTATCTGCGAGATTAATTTTTGGTTTCGATGTGCAAAAGCAAACCATTTCTATCGGAAACATTCCTATAATGAATTCCTTAGGAACCTTTATTATAAATGGAATATACCGAATTGTGATCAATCAAATATTGCTAAGTCCTGGTATTTACTACCGCTCGGAATTAGATCATAAGGGAATTTCTATCTACACTGGGACTATAATATCAGATTGGGGAGGGAGACCGGAATTAGCAATTGATAAAAAAGAAAGGATATGGGCTCGCGTGAGTAGAAAACAAAAGATATCTATTCTAGTTCTATCATCAGCTATGGGTTCGAATCTAAGAGAAATTCTAGATAATGTTTCCTACCCTGAAATTTTCTTGTCTTTCCCGAATGCTAAGGAGAAGAAGAGGATTGAGTCAAAAGAAAAAGCTATTTTGGAGTTTTATCAACAATTTGCTTGTGTAGGTGGGGACCTGGTATTTTCGGAGTCCTTATGCGAGGAATTACAAAAGAAATTTTTTCAACAAAAATGTGAATTAGGAAGGATTGGTCGACGAAATATGAATCGGAGACTTAATCTTGATATACCTCAGAACAATACATTCTTGTTACCACGAGATGTATTGGCCGCTACGGATCATTTGATTGGAATGAAATTTGGAACGGGTATACTTGACGATGACGATATGAATCACGTGAAAAATAAACGTATTCGTTCGGTTGCGGATCTGTTACAAGATCAATTCGGATTGGCTCTTGGTCGTTTACAACATGCAGTTCAAAAAACTATTCGTAGAGTATTCATACGTCAATCGAAACCGACTCCCCAAACTTTGGTAACTCCAACTTCAACTTCAATTTTATTAATAACTACTTATGAGACCTTTTTTGGCACATACCCGTTATCTCAAGTTTTTGATCAAACGAATCCATTGACACAAACTGTTCATGGGCGAAAAGTGAGTTGTTTAGGTCCTGGAGGGTTGACGGGGAGAACCGCAAGTTTTCGGAGCCGAGATATTCATCCGAGTCACTATGGGCGTATTTGTCCAATCGACACGTCTGAAGGAATCAATGTTGGACTTACTGGATCCTTAGCAAGTCATGCGAGAATTGATCACTTGTGGGGATCCATAGAGAGTCCGTTTTATGAAATATCTGCTGAGAAAGCAAAAGAAAAAAAAGAGAGACAGGTGGTTTATCTATCACCAAATAGAGATGAATATTATATGATAGCAGCAGGAAATTCTTTGTCCTTGAATCAAGGTATTCAGGAAGAACAGGTTGTTCCGGCTAGATACCGTCAAGAATTCTTGACTATTGCATGGGAACAGATTCATGTTAGAAGTATTTTTCCTTTCCAATATTTTTCTATTGGGGGTTCTCTCATTCCTTTTATTGAGCACAATGATGCGAATCGGGCTTTAATGAGTTCTAATATGCAGCGCCAAGCAGTTCCGCTTTCTCGGTCCGAGAAATGCATTGTTGGAACTGGATTGGAACGCCATACAGCTCTAGATTCGAGGGTTTCCATTATAGCCGAACGCGAGGGAAAGATCATTTCTACTGATAGTCATAAGATACTTTTATCAAGTAGTGGGAAGACTATAAGTATTCCTTTAGTTAACCACCGTCGCTCTAACAAAAATACTTGTATGCACCAAAAACCTCGGGTTCCACGGGGTAAATCCATTAAAAAAGGACAAATTTTAGCAGAAGGAGCTGCTACAGTTGGGGGCGAACTTGCTTTAGGAAAAAACGTATTAGTAGCTTATATGCCATGGGAAGGTTACAATTTTGAAGACGCAGTACTAATTAGCGAACGTTTGGTATATGAAGATATTTATACCTCTTTTCACATCCGGAAATATGAAATTCAGACGGATACGACAAGCCAGGGCTCCGCTGAAAAAATCACTAAAGAAATACCACATCTAGAAGAACATTTACTCCGCAATTTGGACAGAAATGGAGTTGTTAGGTTGGGATCGTGGGTAGAAACTGGTGATATTTTAGTAGGTAAATTAACGCCTCAGATAGCGAGCGAATCATCTTATATCGCGGAAGCTGGATTATTACGGGCCATATTTGGCCTTGAGGTTTCCACTTCAAAAGAAACTTCTCTGAAATTACCTATAGGTGGAAGAGGGCGCGTTATCGATGTGAAATGGATCCAAAGGGACCCGCTCGACATAATGGTTCGTGTATATATTTTACAGAAACGTGAAATCAAAGTTGGGGATAAAGTAGCCGGAAGACATGGGAATAAAGGGATCATTTCCAAAATTTTGCCTAGGCAAGATATGCCCTATTTGCAAGATGGAACACCCGTTGATATGGTCTTCAATCCCTTAGGAGTACCCTCCCGAATGAATGTGGGACAAATATTTGAAAGCTCACTCGGATTAGCGGGAGATCTGCTAAAGAAACATTATAGAATAGCACCCTTTGATGAGAGATATGAGCAAGAGGCTTCAAGAAAACTTGTGTTTTCAGAATTATATGAAGCCAGTAAAGAAACAAAAAATCCATGGGTATTTGAACCCGAGTACCCGGGAAAAAGCAGAATATTTGATGGAAGAACAGGCGACCCCTTTGAGCAACCTGTTCTAATAGGGAAGTCCTATATCTTAAAATTAATTCATCAAGTTGATGAGAAAATTCATGGGCGTTCTACTGGGCCCTACTCACTTGTTACACAACAACCGGTTAGAGGAAGAGCCAAGCAAGGGGGACAACGAGTAGGAGAAATGGAAGTTTGGGCTTTAGAAGGATTTGGTGTTGCTCATATTTTACAAGAGATACTTACTTATAAATCTGACCATCTTATAGCTCGCCAAGAAATACTTAATGCTACGATCTGGGGAAAAAGAATACCTAATCATGAGGATCCTCCAGAATCTTTTCGAGTGCTCGTTCGAGAACTACGATCTTTGGCTCTAGAACTGAATCATTTCCTTGTATCTGAAAAGAACTTCCAGGTTAATAGGGAGGAAGTTTGATCGGAATAAATATAAATTCTTTTCTTATTTATATTTTATGATTGACCAATATAAACATCAACAACTTCAAATTGGACTCGTTTCCCCTCAACAAATAAAGGCTTGGGCTAACAAAAACCTACCTAATGGAGAAGTCGTTGGCGAAGTCACAAGGCCCTCTACTTTTCATTATAAAACCGATAAACCAGAAAAAGATGGATTGTTTTGCGAAAGAATCTTTGGACCCATAAAAAGCGGGATTTGCGCTTGTGGCAATTCTCGAGCGAGCGGAGCTGAAAACGAAGACGAAAGATTTTGCCAAAAATGCGGGGTAGAATTTGTGGATTCTCGGATACGAAGATATCAAATGGGATACATCAAACTCGCATGTCCCGTGACTCATGTGTGGTATTTGAAAGGTCTTCCTAGTTATATCGCGAATCTTTTAGATAAACCTCTTAAGAAGTTGGAGGGCCTAGTATACGGCGATTTCTCTTTTGCTAGGCCCAGCACTAAAAAACCCACTTTTTTACGATTACGAGGTTTATTCGAAGAGGAAATTGCATCCTGTAACCACAGCATTTCTCCCTTTTTTTCTACCCCAGGCTTTGCAACATTTCGAAATCGGGAAATTGCGACAGGAGCAGGTGCTATTAGAGAACAATTAGCAGATCAAAGTTGAACCTAGTATTGCTATGGTTAAAGATCTCTTGGATGATAATTTAGATGAGCATGTTATTTATTTCTGTGGTGAGACTGCTAATATTATTAGACCATATGTTAAGATACATAGACCTATTGTAGGCATGCATGTTATTTCTGTTAAAATAGGAGATCATTGTTATCATGGCTTATGTGATATCGGTGCTAGTGCTAGTGCAATACCCTATGACTTATATAAAGAAATTATGCATGATATTGCACCCGCTGAATTGGAAGGTATTGATGTTACTATCAAGCTTGCCAATAGAGATACTATTTCACCAGTTGGGATCGTTAGAGATGTTGAAGTCTTGTGTGGGAAGGTCAAATATCCTGCTGATTTTCTTGTTCTTAGTTCCCCACAAGATGATTTTTGTCTCATTATTTTTAGTAGACCCTTCTTGAATACTGTTAATGCTAGGATTGATTGTGAAAAGGATATTGTTGAAATTGGCTTAGGGGATATGTCTCATAAGTTTAATTTTGCTAAGTTTCGTAGACAACCCCGTGATAAAGAATCACCTAGTAAAGATGAGATTATTGGTCTTGCTTCTATTGTCGTTCCTCCTACTGATCCATTAGAACAATATTTGCTAGACCATGAAAATGATATGTTTATGAATGAAAGAAGGGAAATAGATGAAGTGTTCCTTCAACAGGGTCCTATTCTGAAACACAACTTACCTGTTGAAATCCTAGGGGATCGCCCTCCACCCAATGGTGATCCCGTGTTTGAACTCAAACCATTACCTGATAATCTTAACTATGCTTATCTTTATGAAAAGAAAATATATCCTATTATTATTAGTGCTAACCTTTTAGAGAAAGAAGAAGAAATATTATTGAAAACTCTAAAGAAGCACTGTGCTGCTATTGGATATACTCTGGATGATCTTAAGGGCATTAGTCTCACTCTATGCCAACACAAAATAAATGTGGAAAAAGACGCGAAACCAGTTAGAGATCCTCAACGACGGTTAAATCCTAAGATGAAAGAAGTGGTAAGAAAGGAGATACTAAAGCTCCTTGAGGCAGGGATAATTTATCCTGTTGCTGATAGCGATTGGGTAAGTCATGTCCATTGCGTTCCTAAAAAGGGAGGTATTACTGTTGTCCCTAATGATGAAGATGAATTGATCCTGCGAAGAATCAATACAGGTTATAGTTTGGTAATTGGTTTCCGTAAATTAAATAAAGCTACTAAGAAAGATCATTACCCTTTACCTTTTATTGACCAAATACTAGAAAGACTATCCAAACACACACATTTCTGCTTTTTAGATGGTTATTCTGGTTTCTCTCAAATACCTGTGTTAGTGGAGGATTAATCAAAAACTACTTTTACTTGCCCTTTTGGTACTTTTGCTTATAGACGTATGCCTTTTGGTTTATGTAATGCACCTACTACCTTTCAAAGATGCATGATGGCTATATTCTATGACTTTTGTGAAAAGATTTGTGAGGTATTCATCGATGATTTCTCTGTTTATGGGTCCTCTTTTGATGAATGCTTGAGCAACCTTGATCGAGTTTTGCAGAGATGGGAAGACACTAGTCTCGTGTTGAATTGGGAAAAGTTCCACTTTATGGTTAATGAGGGCATTGTCTTGGGGAATAAGATTTCCGAGAGAGGTATTGAAGTTGATAAAGCTAAAGTTGATGATATTGAAAAGATGCCATGTCCCAAGGACATAAAAGGTATAAGAAGTTTCCTTGGTCATGCCGGTTTTTATAGGAGGTTCATTAAGGACTTTTCTAAAATCTCTAGGCCTCTGACTAATTTATTGCAAAAAGATATTACTTTTGTCTTTGATGATGATTGTGTAGAAGCATTTGAAATACTTAAGAAATATTTGATCACTTCACCTGTTGTTCAGCCACCTGATTGGAATTTACCTTTTGAAATTATGTGTGATGCTAGTGATTATGTTGTAGATGTTGTTCTAGGGTAAAGAGTTGATAAGAAATTGAATGTTATCCAGTATGCTAGTAAAACTCTTGATACTGCCAAGATAAATTATGCCACTACTGAAAAAGAGTTCTTAGCAGTTGTGTTTGCTTGTGATAAGTTCAGACCTTATATTGTTGATTCCAAAGTTACTATTCACACTGATCATGCTGCTATTAAATATCTTATGGAAAAAAAAGATGTTAAGCCTAGACTTATTAGATGGGTTCTCTTGCTCCAAGAATTTGATTTGCATATTATTGATAGAAAGGGAGCTGAGAACCCCCATTGCAGACTACTTGTCTAGGTTAGAGAATGTTCTTGATGACCCACTACCTATTGATGATAGCTTTCCTGATGAATAATTAGCGGTCATTAATGCTTCTTGTACTGCTCCTTGGTATGCTGATTATGCTAATTACATTGTTGCTAAATTTATACCACCTAGTTTCACATACCAGCAAAAGAAAAAGTTCTTTTATGATTTAAGACATTACTTCTGGGATGACCCACACCTTTATAAAGAAGGAATAGATGGTGTTATTAGACGTTGTGTACATGAGCATGAACAGGAACGGATCCTACGCAAGTGTCACTCTGAATCATATGGAGGACACCACGCTGGAGATAGAACTGCACATAAGGTATTGCAATCCGGTTTTTATTGGCTTACTCTCTTCAAAGATGCTCGTAAGTTTGTCTTGTCTTGTGATGAATGCCAAAGAATTGGTAATATTAGTAGACGTCAAGAAATGCCTATGAACTATTCTCTTGTTATTGAACCATTTGATGTTTGGGGCTTTGATTATATGGGACCTTTTCCTGCCTCTAATGGTTATACACATATTTTAGTTGCTGTTGATTACGTTACTAAGTGGGTAGAAGCTATTCCAACTAGTAGTGCTGATCATAACACTTCTATTAAAATGCTTAAAGAAGTTGTTTTCCCGAGGTTTGGAGTCCCTAGATATCTTATGACTGATGGTGGTTCACATTTTATTCATGGTGCTTTCCGTAAGATGCTTGCTAAGTATGATGTTAATCATAGAATCGCATCTCCTTATCACCCGCAGTCCAGTGATCAAGTAGAGTTGAGCAATAGAGAGCTCAAATTAATTTTGCAAAAGACTGTGAATAGATCTAGAAAGAACTGGTCCAAAAAACTTGATGATGCATTATGGGCCTATAGAACTGCATATAAAAATCCTATGGGTATGTCTCCCTATAAGATGGTTTATGGAAAGGCATGTCACTTACCTCTTGAACTTGAACATAAAGCATATTGGGCTATTAAAGATCTCAATTATGACTTCAAACTTGTCGGTGAGAAGAGGTTATTTGATATAGCTCACTTGATGAATGGAGAACCCAAGCCTATGAGAATGCCAAGCTATTCAAAGAAAAAGTCAAACGCTGGCGTGGAAAAAGGATACAAAAGCGAGAATTTAACGTAGGTGATTATGTGTTGCTATTCAACTCTTGTTTAAGATTTTTTGCAGGGAAACTTCTCTCTGAATGGGAAGGTCCTTACGTTATCGAGGAGGTCTATCATTCTGGTGCCATAAAAATCAACAACTTCGAAGGCACAAGTCCGAGGGTGGTGAACGGTCAAAGAATCAAACATTATATCTCAGGAATCCTATCAATGTTGAAACTAATATTACTGAGACCGTAACCCCGGAGGAATACATAAGGGACACCTTCCAGAATGTTTCAGAGTCCGAAAAGGAATAGGTATGTGGTACGGTAAGTAAACCAACTCCAAAACAATTCTAATGGCAATTTCTATCTGTTTTGGAATATTTAAAAAATTTGGAAAGAAAGAAGTAGTCCGGGAAGGACACGAGGCCTCCATGAGGGTGGAGGACGCGCCCACCCTTCCTGGGCGCGCCCCCTGTCTCGTGGCCACCTTGTGTGCCTCTCGGACTCCGTTTTCTTGCACGTTACGTATTTTGGTTGGTAAAAATTCATTATATAATCTCCCGAAGGTTTCGACCATCATATCATGCAAATATCCTCTGTTTTCATTTCAAGTTGTTTCTGTTACAGATCTAGAGCAATATGTCGTCTCAGGATTCGGAAGGGGAGAGCTATGTGGTTGATTACCTTGCAGACCCTAAGGTCTACGGGGACTTGGGGCATGGTGGCTGGACCACTGAAGAAGAGGAATACTATGAGTCTAAGGGAAAGGAGGAGACGAGTTCAGATGAAGACGAAGCCCCATTACCTCAACCTTGGGACATGCATGTGGAGTTTAAAAAGCCAAGCCTCCTTGATAGAACAAAGAAGCCAAAGATCGAGTTTATCCCATTTCGTATCTTGCAGGAAAATAAACAGGAATTATGCAAAAGAATATTAAGTCTTGAGCAGGAGATCGATGACCTAAAGGAGCAAAATACTATACTCAAGCGTAAATTGAGGAAGAAGCCTACACCATCAACAACTCCTGCTTCACCATCTATGAAGAAGGAGACATAATCACATGGGTATGGGAACTCCCCTTGGCAACTGCCAAGCTTGGGGGAGGTGCCCCAGTATCATATCACCATCACATTCCTATCTTTACCGTTTTATTTACTTCGATCCTTTTAGTAATATCTTGATCTAGTAGATTGAAGTTTTGGTATGAATTAGTTTTGAGTTTTGCTTTGTGATCTCCTTTTATAATCGAGCTCGTGAGCTATCTATAATAAAGATTAGTATTGAGTCAAGGGCTTTGCTATCTTGCTATGATCTTGAGGAAGTAGAAAGAATAAAAAGAATAAAAGAGTTCATATTGATCTTTTGGACAAGTAACGACTTCACACATAGAAAGTATGAGGCATAAAAGTTGTTGATAGTTGACAAACATAGTTTTGGTCATCATTGCAATTAATAGGAAGTAATAAGGAAAGAGAGGTTTTCACATGCAAATATACTATCCTGGACATCTTGTATGATTGTGAGCACTCATTAAGTATGACATGCTAAAAGAGTTGATGTTGGACAAGGAAGACAACGTAATGGTTTATGTTTTCTCACATCTCAGTTAAAGTATATTGTCATTGATCTTCGCAACATGTTGAGCTTGCCTTTCCCCCTCATGCTAGCCAAATTCCTTGAACCAAGTAGAGATACTACTTGTGCTTTCAAATATCCTTATACCCAGTTTTTGCCATGAGAGTCCACCATACCTACCTATGGATTAAGTAAGATCCTTCAAGTAAGTTGCCAATGGTGCGAGAAATAAAAATTGCCCTCTAAATATGTATGATCTATTAGTGTGAAGAAAATAAGCTTTATACGATCTTGTTATGGATGCAATAAAAGTGACGGACTACATAATAAAGGTCCATATACAACTGGCAATATAAAGTGACGTTCTTTTGCATTAAGATTTTGTGCATCCAACCCTAAAAGCAAATGACAACCTCTGCTTCCCTCTGCGAAGGGCCTGTCTTTTACTTTATGTTTTTACTTTATGCTTGAGTCAAGGTGATCTCCATCATTCCCTTTTATTTTTACCCTTTGGCAAGCTCCTCGTGTTTGAAAGATCCTGATATATATATATATATATATATATATATATATATATATATATATATCCAATTGGATATAAGTTAGCATGAACTATTATTGTTGACATCACCCAAAGGTGAATACGTTGGGAGGCAACACAATAAGCCCCTATCTTTCTTAGTGTCCGATAAAACTCCATAACCACAAGTATTGTGTGAGTGTTAGCAATTGTAGAAAACTATATGATAGTTGAGTATGTGGACTTGCTGAAAGGCTCTATTCTTGAGTCTTTCTGATGTTATGATAAATTGCAGTTGCTTCAATGACTGAGATTACAGTTTATTAGTTCTCAATGAAGTTTTTGAACCATACTTGACATTGTGAATTGATTGTTACTTGAGCATAAGAAATCATATGACAAAATCTATATATGTTGTTGTTATAAGAATGATCATGATGCCCTCATGTTTGTATTTTATTTTTATCGACACCTCTATCTCTAAACATGTGGACATATTTTTCGATTTCGGCTTCCACTTGAGGACAAGCGAGGTCTAAGCTTGGGGAAGTTGATACGTCCATTTTGCATCATGCTTTTATATTGATATTCATTGCATATTGGGTTGTTATTACATATTTTATCTTAGTACTTATGGCTATCCTCTCTTATTTTACAAGGTTTACCATGAAGAGGAGGAATGCTGGCAGCTAGACTTCTGGCTGGAAAAGGAGCAAATATTGGAAACCTATTCTGCACAACTCCAAAAATCTTGAAACTCCACGAAAGTTATTTTTGGAATTAATAAGAATTATTGAGGGAAGAAAGTACCAGAGGGAGCCCACACCCTGTCCATGAGGGTGGGGGCGCGCCCACCCCTACTGGGTGCGCGCCCCTGTCTCCTGGGCCCCCTAGTGGCCCTCCGGTGCCCATGTTCTGCTATATGAAGGCTTTTACCCTGGAAAAAATCAGAGTCAAGCTTACGGGACGAAACTCCGCCGCCACGAAGGGGAACCTTGGCGGAACCAATCTAGGGCTCCGGCAGAGCTGTTCTATCGGGGAAACTTCCCTCTGGGAGGGGGATATCATCACCATCGTCATCACCAATGATCCTCTCATCGGGAGGGGGTCAAACTCCATCAACATCTTCACCAGCACCATCTCCTCTCAAACCCTAGTTCAGCTCTTGTATCCAATCTTGTATCCAAAACAATGAATTGGTACCTGTGGGTTGCTAGTAGTGTTGATTACTCCTTGTAGTTGATGCTAATTGGTTTATTTGGTGGAAGATCATATGTTCAGATCCTTAATGCATATTATTACTCCTCTGATTATGAACATGAATATGCTTTGTGAGTAGTTATGTTTGTTCCTGAGGACATGGGTGAAGTCTTGCTATTAGTAGTCATGTGAATTTCGTATTCGTTCGATATTTTGATGAGATGTATGTTGTCTTTCCTCTAGTGTTGTTATGTGAACGTCGACTACATGACACTTCACCATTATTTGGGCCTAGAGGAAGGCATTGGGAAGTAATAAGTAGATGATGGGTTGCTAGAGTGACAGAAGCTTAAACCCTAGTTTATGCGTTGCTTCGTAAGGGGCTGATTTGGATCCATATGTCTAATGATGTGGTTAGGTTTACCTTAATACGTCTTTTGTAGTTGCGGATGCTTGCAATAGGGGTTAATCATAAGTGGGTTGCTTGTCCAAGTAAGGGCAGTACCCAAGCACCGGTCCACCCACATATCAAATTATCAAAGTACCGAACGCGAATCATATATGTGTGATGAAAACTAGCTTGACGATAATTCCCATGTGTCCTCGGGAGCTCTTTTCTCATTATAAGAAATTTCCAGGCTTTTCCTTTGCTACAAAAAGGATTGGGCCACCTTGCTGCACTTTATTTACTTTCATTGCTTGTTACTCGTTACAATTTATCTTATCACAAAACTATCTGTTACCTACAATTTCAGTGCTTGCAGAGAAAACCTTACTGAAAACCGCTTGTCATTTCCTTATGCTCCTCGTTGGGTTCGACACTCTTACTTATCAAAAGGACTATGATAGATCCCCTATACTTGTGGGTCATCAGACAGCAACGGTAAGTATTTCCCTCAGTTTACGAAACCAAGGTATCAATCCAGTAAGAGGATCCAGCAAACTATGTAAGCAGTACCTTCACACAAATAACAAAAACTTGCAACCCAACGCGTAAGAGGGGTTGTCAATCCCTCCTCGGTATTGAGATAGATTAAATAATATAAGATTTGATAAATAGATCTACTGAAAACATGAGATAAAATAAATAAAGAAAAAGTGCAGCAAGGTATTTTTAGTTTTTTGGATAAATAGATCTGAAGCAATATGATAGAAAATAGATCCGGGGGCCGTAGATTTCACCAGAGGCTTCTCTCAAGAAAATAGCATATGGTGGGTAAACAAATTACTGTTGGGAAATTGATAGAAAAGCATATAATTATGATGGTATCGATGGCAATAATCATGTATATAGGCATCACGTCCAATTTTATTAGACCGAAACGATTCTGCATCTACTACTATTACTCCACACATCGACCGCTATCTAGCATGCATCTAGTGTATTAACTTAATGAAGAAACGGAGTAATGCAATAAGAACGATGACATGATGTAGACAAGATCTATTCATGTAGGAATAGACCTATATTTTTATCCTTAATGGCAATGATACATGTGTGTCATGTATCTTTCTGTCACTGAGATTGAGCACCGCTAGATCGAACCCATCACAAAGCACCTCTTCTCATGGCAAGAAAAATCAATCTAGTTGGCCAAAACAAATCAAAGTTTCAGAGAAGAAATAGGAGGCTATAACAATAATGCATATAGGAGTTCAACAAAGGCTCAAATAATATTCATAGATAGATCTGATCATCAACTCACAATTTATTGGATCCCAACAAACACACCGCAAAAAGGTTACATCAAATAGGTCTCCGAACATAACATTGTATTGAAGATCAAAAAGACAGAAGAAGCCATCTAGCTACTTCCTACAGACCCGTAGGTCTGTGGTAAACTACTCACGCATCATTGGAGGAGCACCAATGAGGATGATGAACCCCTCCGTGATTATTTCCCCCGGCAAGGTGCCAGAAAAGGGCTCTAGTGGATCTGTTGGTTCTGGAACTTGCGGCGGTGGAAACTCTTATCTCTCTACTCCTCTAGGGTTTCAGGAATATTTGGGTATTCATAGAGTTGAGGGGTGGTGGAGAGGGGGTATGTGGGCCCCACTACCCACCAGGGCGCGCCGGCGGCCTCTGGCACGCCATGGTGCCCTGTGGGCCCCATCGGCCTCCCCTCCGGCACTTCCTTGGCTCCCAAGTTGTCTTCTGTCCAAAAAAATCACCAAATTTTTTTGTGGCATTTGGACTTTGTTTGGTATTGATATTCTGTGAAGTAAAAAAAACAAGCAAAAAATAGCAATTGGCACTAGGCACTATGTCAATAGGTTAGTCCAAAAAAACGATATAAAGTTGCTATAAAATGAATATAAAACATCCAAGATTGATAATATAACAGCATGGAACAATAAAAAATTATTGATACGCTGAAGACATATTAGTATCCCCTAGCTTAATTCCTGCTCGTCCTCGAGTAGGTAAATGATAAAAACAGAATTTTTGATGTGGAATGCTGCCTAACATGTTCATCACACAATCTTTTCTTTGAAGCATGGACATCTGGACTTTTATATGGTTCAAAGCAATAGTCTAGTTTTGACATGAAGACTTTAATACTCAAGCATATCAACAAGCAATAATGTCTTTCAAAATATCAAAACTAAAGCAGGTTATCCCTAGCCCAAAATGCTCAATCATTGATCCATTCGTGAAACACACTCGCATATTAGCTACACGCAACGCTCAAATACGATCATAGTGCCCCTTAGTTAGTGCTTTATAAGAGAAGATGGAGACTCAAATTCAAAATAAAAATTGCATAAAGTAAAAGAAAGGCCCTTCACGGAGGAAAGTAGTGATTTGTAGAGGTACCAAAGCTCAAAGAAAAATTGAGAGATAAAAACATATTGGGAGGCATACTTTTCCCACCAACGAAAACGACTTAGAGTTCCCAATACTTTCCATGCTATGATATATCATAGGAGGTTCCCAAACAGAAAATAAAGTTTATTCTTTTTTCCACCATATTTTCACTTTCCATGGCTAACCGTATCCACGGGTGCCCTCCATACCAGTACTTTCTAAGGCATTTATAATTTGATAACATAAAGTATTCATTTTTCATTTCGGGACTGGGCATCCCTAATACCTTTGTCGTACTCTCGTGCAGTGAGAAGTGAATAAAACTCATCATGAGAATAACACATCTAGCTTGGAAAACACCGGCCACCCCTCACTGCCTCGCGAGCGGTACGAGCACACAAAAGACATCAATACTCAAGCAAATCAACAAACAACCATGTCTTTCAAAATATCAACACTAAAGAAAGCTATCCAGATGCGGAGCATCCCACGTTCATCCCCATGTACACTCCGACTACTCTCCGAGCCCCAGGAGGACATATGATGAGACCTTGAGCATACGCCATTGGGCACAAGGTGAACTCGATCCTCTCTAAACCTTCACTTTCCACATGTGAGACATGGTTGATACTTCAAGCGCGGACCTTGTGCATACTCAGGTACACCCGAGGAGACCATGGAGAACCCAAGGACCAAGCCCGAGCGTGCGTGGAAGCATGGAAGAGGAGAAGGAAGAAGAGCCGGCTCCTACAGGCCCCAGACATCCGGCCACAGCCCGGACATCCAGCCAGGCCCGGACATCCGGCCCATCACCAATCACCGCAACTTAACCCATATTTATCAAGGTTGATCACGTTTCTGGAGCCCCTACCCCGTGTATTCTAGCTTGATTTTGTTGATTTCGTCCTAAATCCGAAAATCCCCACACAAAAATAGCCCCAATTTTTTTTGATTTGTTAGTTTGATGATGTTTTGTTTATTTTGATCCATGGATTTGCTTGGTTTCAAGTGGATCTAGCATCTCCCCAAGTTTCCCCACTTTCCATCCACGAAATCTCTCCAACTTTGCTCTCTAAATCATCAATTTCCGCCCCAAAATCGAGTTCCTCGAGTTCATCCTCGGATTTGGAGCCCGGACATCCGGCCCGACCCCCAGACATCCGGCCATCCCGGAAATCTGGCAATTAGCCCGAACATCCGGCTCCTGGAGCGCATTTTCGAGCAAGTTTCTGGACATCAGGTCCCGGACATCCGGCCAAACCCCCGGATGTCCGCCTGCTGTCATTTCAGCCTTCGGTGTTTCACAGTTTTCCCCATAACTTTCACATCCAGATTCCGATTTTCGCGTTCTTTAGCTCGTTGAGTAGCTATTAACATCCCCCATCCCACAAAAATACCACCATCACCATTTGACTCCATCAAATTTTGTGAATATTGGCATCTTTTCCTAGGGCCACCACCATATCATCCTCATAGCCACCACCGATCACCGCAACTTAACCCATATTGATCAAATCAAACAAGCTCAACCTAGCCCTTAGAATTAGTGGTTCCTTGAGTAGTGATTCGAGTCTCCTAAGGTGTTTCGGCTACTTAGGGACAATTGCTTCTTCATCAACCACAACCACCACTTCTGCATAGACGTGCCCACCATACATTTCACAACTTAACCCAATTTTGTTTGAGTTGTGGCTTGTATCTCCTAAGGTGTTTCGACTACTTAGGGACGACAACTTCAACTCCGACACATGTATAGCCAATCATTTCACTTCCGCATTGCCAAGTGCAAACCACCACCGCTTTCCGCTACCACCATTTTGACATTTGACGTTTGAGGTTTTGAGTTCACGGTTTTTCTGTTTCCTAAGGTGTTTCGGCTACTTAGGGACGAGACTCCATCATCTTGGTTTGAACACCGCCACTCATCATCACCAAGGATGGTAACCTCCATATCATCTTGGTATTGTGGTATACCTCCTTTGTATATTCCCCTTGCCATTGCATTGTTAACCCCTAGCCCATTTTGCGTCACTTGCCTATCGAGACTAGCCATTTGAGTATTGCCGGCAAGGTTACTTGTGCACATTAGTGATCATACTTCCCATAGCATACATACCATATCATCGTGGTGCATATCCTGATATCATACCTTGTGTCACAAGTTTGTTCCCGCATATACACAATTGCTATCTTGGTTTGTGCATTGTGCAAAAGTGGCCATACAAAAAAAAGAAGAATAAAGCTTTTAAGCAAAAGAAAGAGAGCAAAGCAGCTTGTAAGCATGTGCCATAGCATCATACCACATTGCACATAAGATTGTCATATCCGATCATCTTGGATCATCTTGAGAGAAACACCGGGAACTATACATACATAGCATACTTGGATAGAAGTTTATCCAAATTGCATGTTATAGGTTGTGCACAAGTGTCGTATCCGCCTATTGAGCAATCATGCTAGCGTCTCTCTTGAGTTTTGCAACATGAGCAATTTCCGTGGATTCCACATTTTGTGCTCATCCCTTGGTTGCGCGACCCCATTTATCTATCCGTGTGTGTGTTTCCGTGTACCTTTCATTGCTATTGGTCTACTTGTTTCCCTTGCGAATTTGTGAATCTCTTTCAACATTATTGACTCTTGCTAACATTTTGCATTCAATTTTTGTGCCACTATCTGCACTGAGCTCCACCATAAGCTTTACTTGTGTAGGTGTGAGAACCGACAAGGATTGGTACCGATAGTGCTATTTCATTGTCCGCATTTGAGTGAACTTGATTCATTGTCAACATCGGTAAAGGTACATTGGTATAAGTTCTTCTCTTTCTCCCACTCATATTTGCTCGAGTCTTGTGACGGATAGGCAAGGCATTTCCTCTCCGGTCTACAACAACAACGACGGCGTGAACAACTGCATCAACAAAGCGTCCATCTTCGATCGACAATGACAAATGCAAGGCGCACAATCAAGATTGCGAGAGCGCATCAAGAACATCTCCATCGACATTCATCACTCCGAAGCAAGGAAAAGGGACTACATCGACAACAAGCTTTCCGCACATAAAGAATAGCAAGATGCAAGGATGGAGGAGATTAGAGCCTTGATCAAGTCTTATTCCCCTTCATCATCTTCAAGGCGGCGACATTCAAGACACAAGTCTTCGGAGCATGAAAGCGATGCAAGTGCAAACCGTCCTCGTCCACATCTACATGGCGACCACCATCACATTCGTGATCAACATCATCATGAAGGGAAAGTCACCTCCAAGTATCATCTGCACGACGACGATGAACGACATCTTCTACGAGCTCAAGCACGACAATGACATCATCATCATGAAGATGCTCCACAAGCGCAAATGCACAAGTCCTAACAAGCCCTACTTCATGCCAAGTTGAAGCTTCATGAGCATAACAGAAGACCGCGAGACGAGCACCACCAAGACGGAGCTATGGCTACACCGACCACTTCGGCATCTTCGCCAAGTGCTATCAAGGCATCTTTGCCTTTGGACGTACGGCAGCTTCGCCTACTTCCCACGAGTACGCCTACAACGACTTCACCAAGTCCAAGGCGACTACCTACGAGCGAGGGAGACACTTCCATCTTCGGAAGCCCCTCAAGGAAGATGGCTGAGCATGGGAAACTCCCTTCGGTGATGGAGACGAGCTACGAGGTGCCACATCATATGGACCTCCAACACCAACACGGCGACAAGACAGTCGAGCAAGGGCCATCCCCTTCGACCACAGCGACGAGCGCGAACCTCTTCAACAACATGAAGACAGCGCCCATATGGGAATAAGGGGACACGATCTCCGCTTTGACAAGACGTGCCAAGGAAACCGCCTCGCTAAACGCGTTGAGGTGGAGCGGCATAATGAATAAAAGCCTGGCTATGGCGCGATGTCACGTTGCGTAATACGTCAGCAGATCTGATTGGTGCAAATATTATTCTCTCTACGGTGGAATGTGGAACTTATTTTGCAGAGCCGGACACTATCCTGGTGTACAACATCTTCTATGAAGTATTCGGAGGAGGAACCCTCCTTGCAATGCCGAAGACAACTTGCGCGCCGGACTCGTCGTCATTGAAGCCTGGTTTAGGGGCTACTGAGGGAGTCCTGGATTAGGGGGTGTCCGGATGACCGGACTATGACCTTCGGCCGGACTCCCGGACTATGAAGATACAAGATTGAAGACTCTGTCCCGTGTCCGGATGGGACTTTCCTTGGCGTGGAAGGCAAGCTTGGTGATATGATATGAAGATCTCCTCCCATTGTAACCGACTCTGTGTAACCCTAGCCCTCTCTGGTGTCTATATAAACCGGAGAGTTTTAGTCCGTAGGACGAACAACAGTCATACCATAGGCTAGCTTCTAGGGTTTAGCCTCTCTGATCTCGTGGTAGATCCACTCTTGTACTACCCATATCATCAATATTAATCAAGCAGGAGTAGGGTTTTACCTACATCGAGAGGGCCCGAACCTGGGTAAAAACATCGTGTCTCTTGTCTCCTGTTACCACATGAGTGACATGAGTGACTCCACCATATGTGACATTAAGAGCATTTCCTATGAGAGGATGAGTGTGACCACCACTAGCCCCACACATGAGAGCATGCCACACATCCTATGTGAGGTTGAGTGCCATTTGAGTGACTCCACGAACCATATGAGTGAGAGCATCCTTGAGGGAGTGAGTGAGCCACAACACTTAGCGAGTGAGGTAGTTGACACGGCATGTGAGGCCACTATGATTTCTAATGACTTAACCTCTAGTCCTAGTGTGTTTTCTTCTTTGGTGCTAGGTCTCCTACATGACGACATGCCTACCCTCGATGAGTCCTTCCCTCCAATAGAGACGACGATGGCCATGGTGGACAATGATGCACCCCCCACATGGTTCCGTCAAGATGAAGATGACAATGAGTGGATCTTGGAAACCTCACCTACAACACATGAGCGACGCTCCAAAGGTAACATAGGTGATGGTGCTTCTCTTGTCCCACTAGTGGACTCTCTTGACATAGATTGCTCCCATGATGTTGACCCACCTATTCCCATGCTTCATGCTAATGAGACTTCTTCATGCCTTGACTTACCTATTTATGATAAATGCGATGATGAGCATGTTGAGTTGCCTAGTTGTGATGCTATGCTTCATAGGATATCATGTGAAAATTATTTAGGTCACATCATGTTTGACAATCCATTGAACTTGTCATATGCTATGAGTGAGATCTCCCTTATTGCATCATTTCAATCTCAACATAGTAACTATGCATTTCCCATTAAAATCAATCCCATTTGCACTTATGGCATAGATGACGAGATGATGGTCATTGGCTTTTTTTTCATGTGATGATATTGCCATGCTTCCTTTACATGATTTGAGCAATTCATATACTATTCCACGCCATGATCACATTGTTCCAAATATGCATTGTTTTGGATGTTGTCAATATTCTCCATGTGATGTTTCCATTAATGCTCATGAGGACAACCCCGTAGTTTCCTCATACATGTTTGGTGTTTTGATTCATCCCATTCTTTGCATGATTTCCATGATTGCTTGCACCATATGCATTCCATGAATAACAATGCTCTAGATATTTCTAATGATGCATTACACAATTTGAGTCTCCATTATGCTATACATAATAACAAACCTCTCATGATGGATGACATGTTTCTATATCACGCATATCATTTATTTGAGCATTGGATATTTTGTGCTAACTGAGGGAGTCCTGGATTAGGGGGTGTCCGGATGGCCGGACTGTGACCTTCGGCCGGACTCCCGGACTATGAACATACAAGATTGAAGACTCCGTCCCATGTCCGGATGGGACTTTCCTTTGCATGGAAGGCAAGCTTGGCGATACGATATGAAGATCTCCTCCCATTGTAACCGACTCTGTGTAACCCTAGCCCTCTCTGGTGTCTATATCAACCGGAGAGTTTTAGTCCGTAGGACGAACAACAATCATACCATAGGCTAGCTTCTAGGGTTTAGCCTCTCTGATCTCGTGGTAGATCCACTCGTGTACTACCCATATCATCAATATTAATCAAGCAGGAGTAGGGTTTTACCTCTATCGAGAGGGCCCGAACCTGGGTAAAAACATCGTGTCCCTTGTCTCCTGTTACCATCCGCCTAGACGCACAGTTCGGGACCCCCTACCCGAGATCCGCCGGTTTTGACACCGACACTAACCGACACATGCACGTGCGCATCATGATGGATGATGTGTACATATACCATGCACACACAATTTTTCCTTTGCCTTTGTTTTGTGTAGGTACTCACATATACTCGTCAACCTCTGAATCTCAAGAGTTGACGACACGAGCTCTTGAGAGCAAGGACGCTTTGGGATGCCGTGGACTATCCTTACCACCGTTCTATTCGCGCAATGACTACGCGCTTCTATTCTACTTGGCTCTCACATGCCTATGGGCTATTTACCACTTGTCACCTTATGCTCATTTTCCCGTGTTCACTTTGCATGTTATACTTGCTTCTATGCCTTTGCCATGCAATTGTGACCCTTGCTTGCATCTACCCGTGATTCACCATTATGATACTTATATATGTATTTGCATGCTTGGTGGAGATACTTGTAGCTATTGCCTTGATTTCTTTGTGCCCCATGCTATCGATGCTTGTTGTGTTGGGAGAGTCATGATGACCCATTGCTATTTACATATGGCTTCTCACCAATACATTGATGATATTTTTCTCATATCTTGCTTTCATGCTTGTGATATATCATGTGTGTTATTCATGCCCACTATTCGCACACATGACATGCTTGCCATGATTCCTTCTAGTATGTTGCATCTTCGCACTACTAGCATGCTTGACTTGATCGCTATGATTGCTTGCTATGTTGCATCACCCATGTTCCACTATTACTTGCTTTCTTGGGTTGATGACATATTTGTTGATGCCTCTCACTTGATTTGTCATGATCATTGCCTCTTGTCTCCATTAGTTGCATCTCTCATATCACCTTGTATTGAGTGCCAACTTGCTATGCTTATTGATCTTGGAGACTTGGACACTTTACTTGTGATGCATGATTGTTTGATTGAGCATCTTGTATTTGGTTGTTCTTACATCATATGCCTCCATACTATGAAATGCTCCCTTGTACTTTATTATGATGAGCATGATGCATACACTTGTTGAATATCTTACCTCATGAATGATAGGTGTTGCATTTGCACTAACCTCATTTGTTTTTCCGAGTGTTTGCCATGTTCTTTCGTTTTGAAGGTTTCACAAGGCATTACCATGATGAGACAACTTGGTCATGTGAAGGCATACACGATGTGCGACACCAACATTTTTGACATTCTCATAAAGGTGAACTCTTTCTCTTTGAGCCATCCTCAAATACACATATTGGATGGGTCACTCTTTCATTGTTTTTTGCTTCTTGTTGTGTACATGTTACATCTATTGGATGGAGGAGCGACATTGGAGATTGGCTCTATGGACCTTCACATTGAGGAGTGCTCGCACTTATTCGATGCACCTTCGAGCCTCCACTCTTGCCTCGACATTGAGCATTAGTACACCACCACCTACATATTTGTTTATTGTGCTCATACATGTCATGCTTGATGGACATATCATACTCACCACAAGTTTGCACACCATGCATGGATTGAGTCACATTATGCTTGCCTTGTTGTGTCTATTTCCATGACATCCATGATATATGAGCTTGTGCATTTCCTTAGCAAATTTGTTGTGATCTTTCTTGATGGCATATTCATACATAATGATCACATTGCCTACCATCAATTGCATGATCACATAGTCACATTGAGCATCCATTGCCATATTCATGCTATTGATGAACTGTCCCTCTATGACATCATTTTGCACAATGGTAGAATTTTTCGCTTTGTGCACCATGCTAATTATCCCATGACTGCTTTGCATATCATTTTATATCATTTGTCTAAGCATCAAGTGTCTTGCCACGCACGATCTTGCCGCACGGAATCATTCTTACATGATGGACTTTGTGTGCGCTAACCATTGTATTTCCAAGTGTACTTTGTGTTTGTTCATTTTGCATGTACCACATACCGGAGAAACCTTGGAGTACTTGGATTGCACAATGCCTTCATCTACGTCCGAATACAAGTCCGTCCACAACAACCGTTTCCATGGTGATGAGGATCATGATCCGAGGTCGGATCTTTCCCATGGGGGGGGGAGATGATGCGGAACATCCCACGTTCATCCCCATGTACACTCCGACTACTCTCTGAGCCCCAAGAGGACATATGACGAGACCTCGAGCATACGCCATTGGACAAAAGGTGGACTCGATTCTCTCTAAACCTTCACTTTCCACACGTGAGACATGGTTCCTACTTCAAGCGCGGACCTTGTGCATATTCAGGTACACCCGAGGAGACCATGGCGAACCCAAGGACCAAGGCCGAGCGTGTGCGGAAGCATGGAAGAGGAGAAGGAAGAAGAGCCAACTGCTACAGGCCCCGGACATCCGGCCACAGCCCGGACATCCGGCCCATCGCCAGGAAATCTGGCCCCCTTCTATCCAGGGAGCTCCAGATTCAGCCAAGCCATCCCGGACATCTGGCCCCTCGTGAGCCACCGAACATCCGACCCCTTCTCCCAGAAATCCGGCCCCTCCATCACCAAATGCATCTGGAAGACCCAGGCCAGCCCGGACATCCGGCCTCCCAGCCCACACATTCGGCCCGTCTCGAAGCCCCGGACATCCGGCCCCCAGCCAAGACGTTCGGCACCTGCCTGTGCGCAGAGAACGGGCCAAGGGCCCATGTATCCCCCTCTCACTTACCCCTTCGTGGGCTACTATATATACTCTCCCACCTCCTTCTAGTTAGGGTTAGCGCTGTGATAGGTCATCTTGAGATAGAGCATAGCTCATCCGTATCGGATCTACTCCACGTGAGGGACTGTGCCTCCTCGGAGAAGATCCACTCGGATTCAAGGCCTCCATCCAGAGAAGACAATCAAGACCTCCTCACGGAGAAGAACGGTTACTCTTGTATCTTCTTTGTTGATTTTGAATCTTGTGCTACCTTATGTGTTCGGTGATCTAGCCCTTGTGTGATCAATTACTTGTTGATTGAGTGATTCTCTTGTTTCTCCCCGTGTTTTCCCTTGTGTTCTTCCACGCGTTCTTCATGTTTCCCCGTAGGATCCACTCCAAACATGAAAGATCATCACCATAGGGTTCCGCCCTACATCATATCCCTAACCCAATATGCTCAATCATTGATCCTTTCATGAAACACACTCAAATATTAACTATGCTCAATGCACAAGTATGGTAATATTGTTCCCTAGTTTGTGCTTTATAAGAGAAGATGGAGACTCAATAAAAATAAAAATTGCATAAAGTAAATAAATAGGCCCCCTGCAAAGGGAAGAAGAGATTTATAGAGGTGCCAGAGCTCAAAGCTTAAATTGAGAGATCAAATTATTTTGGGTGGCATGCTTTTGCCTTCAATGAAAACGACCGAGAATTCCCAATACTTTCCATGCTAGATAAATCATAGGCGGTTCCCAAATAGAAAATAAAGTTTATTCCTTTTTCCACCATTCTTTCACAATCCATGGCTAGCCGTATCCACGGGTGCCTTGCATACCAACATTTTCCAAGGAATTATCGAACAACATAAATATTTATTTTTTCATTTCGGGACTGGGCATCCCTGTTACCTTTGCCACACTCTTGTGCAACGACAAGTGAATAAATACTCATCTTGAGAATAAAATATCTACCATGGAAAATATTGGCCACCCCCTGTCGCTTCATGAGCGACACGAACACAGAAAAAGGAAATTTATTTTGAACATTAGAGTTGGCACATACAAATTTACTTGGAACTGCACGGAAATACCGCATATAGGTAGGTATGTTGGACTCATTTGGCACAACTTGAGTTTAAGGATTTGGATGCACAAGTAGTATTCCCACTTAGTACAAATGGGGGCTAGCAAATAGATTGAGAAGCGACCAACCAAGAAATGAAAATGATCATAAAAGAGCATTAAACATAACTAATTCTGAATAATGCACCATAAGTAGGCTGTAATTTCATAGCACAACTATTGACTTTCATGCTTGCATAGGGAATCACAAACCTTAACACCAATGTTCTTACTAAAGCATAATTACTCACCAACATGACTTACATATTACTATCATCATATGTCAAAACTATTACAAGGAATCAAGTTTTTAATATCCAATGACCTTCATGACAGTTTTTATTATATCCTCCATGAATATCTATCACTTTGGGACTAGTTTCATATATTGTCATTGCTTATGACAACCTCTCAAACAAATTTTAGTGAAGAACATGAGCATAAATTTCTTCAAAATAATTTCCATCTCCCAAAATAATATAAGTGAAGCATGACTGGATATTTCTTTAAAATTTTAGTAACTCTCAAATTAATCGAAGTGAAGCATGAGAGTATTTCTTCATAATAACTAAAGCACCACCATGCTCAAAAGATATGAGTGAAGCATTAGAGCAATTCCATAGCTCAAAAAATTTAAGTGAAGCACATAGAATAGTTATAACAAATCATAGCATCATTATGGCTCTATCAAATCGGTGTGTGTCGCAAGGATAATTGTGACAAACTGAAAACCAAAACAACCAAAATTCATATAATACAAGATGCTCCAAGCAAAACACATGATATGTGACGAATAAAAATATAGCTCCAAGTAAAATTACCAATGGTCGTTAGAAGAAAGAGGGGATGCCTTCCGGGGCATCCCCAAGCTTAGTTGCTTGGTACTCCTTGAATATTACCTTGGGGTGCCATGGGCATCCCCAATCTTAGGCACTTTTCACTCCTAATTCCTTCATCCATCGTGATCTCACCAAAAACTAGAAACTTCAATCACACAAAACTCAACAAAAACCTTCGTGAGATCCGTTAGTATAATAAAGAAAATCACCACTTTAAGTACTGTTGTAAACCCATTCATATTTTATTATTGAATTATACCTATTGTATTATAATAACTTTACCATGGCTTATACCCCCCGATATAGTCCATAGATTCATCAAAATAAGCACACAATGCAACGAAAACGGAATCTGTCAAAAACATATCAGTCTGTAGAAATCTGCACTCAAACTATACTTCTGCAACTCCAAAAATTCTCAAACATTAGGATAACATAGGAAACTTGTATATAAATATTGTGTAGAAAATTTAGAATTTTTTGTCGCTTCTATGATTTTCAAAAATTCTGCTACTGGACACAAAAGTTTCTGTTTTTCAAGAAGATCAAATCAATTATCACCCAACATGATCCTAAAGGTTTTACTTGGCACAAACACTAATTAAAACATAATACACACACTCATAACAATAGCATAGTTGTGCAAGCACTCAATAAAATAAATAAAAAGACAAAAATTAATTTTATTCATTGGGTTGCCTCCCAACAAGTGCTATTGTTTTATGCCCCTAGCTAGGCATAATGCATAGATTCAAGTATTGTCAACTTTAGTTTTTTCTCCATAGGTTGCCCTCATGATTGGTTCATATGGTGGCTTAATTTTTGTTCTAGGGAATTGTTCCAAACACTTCTTTAGAGGAAACTAAAATTTAATATTCCCTTCTTTCATATCAATCACGGCACCAATAGTTTGCAAAAACGGCCTACCAAGTATTATAGGACAAGACCGATTGCAATTGATATCAAGCACAATAAATTATAGGGGCACATAATCCATATTTGCAAGAATAAGAACATCATTAATTCTTCCCAAAGGATTTTTAATAGTAGAATCCGCCAAGTTCAAGTTAAGAGAACATTCTTCAATATTTTTAAAAACCAAGCACATCACAAAGAGATTTCGGAATTGTGGAAACACAAGCACCTAAATCACATAAAGAATTGCACTCATAAATTTTAATCTTGACTTTAATGATGGGTTCCCATTCATCATATAATTTTCTAGGAACTTATATCTCTAACTCAAATTTTTCTTCTAAAGCTTTTAGCAATATGTTTAGTAAAAGTTTTGTTTTGTTCATAGGCATTGGGTGAATTTATTATGGATTGAAAAAAAGAAATACACTCAATCAAAGAAAAATTATCATAATTAAAGTATTTGTAATTCCAAATAGTGGGCACATAACTAGTTAAAGTTTTGACCTCTCCAAACCCACTTTAATCAGAATTTTCAACAAGATTTTCACCATTCGAATTATAGGGGCACCTTCTAGCTAAAGTTGAATATTCTTCCGTCCCTTTATCATCAACTTAATATTACTCAACAAGGAATTGATAGAATAAACGCCAATCATTTTAAGATCTTCATCATTTTTATGAAAGCAATCACTCGAAAACGCTCTTTCTAAAAATTCTCTTTAGCTCTAAACATAGCGGTTCTTTTCTTACTTTCAACCATAGAAACATGTGAAGCTTTAATTGATTCATTGACATAAACTTTAGATGGAAAAAATTTAATCTTGAGATTTTCTACATCATGGGAAATTCTACCAATGCTTCGACATATCAACAATCTTATTCAACTTTTCTTCTACCGTAGTGTTGAAATTGTTTTGAGCATTGATCAATTTTTTAATATTAGTCTCAAGATCAGAGGGCATCCTATTATTACGATAATAAGAATTACCATAGGAATTTCCATATTTATTAGAGGAATTTCCAGGAAAAGACCAAGGATTAAAATTACCTCTATAAGCATTGTTATTTAAATTGTTTCACGAGACAAAATTCACTATATGGAATCACTATTTTGCTCAATTAAAGTAGACAAAGGAACATCATTAAGATCAATAGGAGCATTTTTACTAGCGACCAATTTCATAAGAGCATCAACTTTTTCACTCAAAGTACTAATTTCTTCAACCGAGTTAACTATTCTACTAGTAGGTGCTCTTTCGATATGCCATTGTGAATAATTTGCCATAATATTATCAAGCAATTTAGTAGATTCACCCAAAGTAATTTCCATAAAAGTACCACCCACAGTGGAATTTAAAAGATTTCTAGACACAAAATTCAATCCCGCATAATTTTTTGTATAATCATCCAAAGATTTAAACCCTGAGTAGGACAATTCCTTAGCATTAATTTCATTATTTCCCAAGATTGTGCAACATGTTCATGCTCAAGTTGCTTGAAATTCATTATTTGATTTCTAAGGGAAATAATTTTCATGGGCGGAAAATACTTAGTAATAAAAGCATCTTTGCACTTATCCCAAGAATCGATACTATCGCAAGGCAAAGATGAAAACCAAAATTTTGCACGATCCCTCAAAGAGGAACGAAATAGTTTCAACTTCACAATAACATTGTCCACATCTTTCTTCTTTTGCTTATCACAGAATTCTACGAAAGTGTGTAGATGGGATGCGGCATCCACATTAGGAGTACCAGAAAATTGCTCTTTCATAACAAGATTCAACAAAGCGGTATTAATATCATAAGACTCCGCACTAGCGGCGGGAGGAGCAATCGAAGTACTAATAAAATCATTATTGTTAGTATTGGAAAAGTCACACAATTTTTTATTTTCTTGAGACATCGTAACCAATGTTGAGGATATTGCTTATTGTTAGCATCTCGGTCAGCTAGGGATAAGAGAATAATCAGAAATCGGTCGGTATTGATTTTATCGGTCGACTATTAATCGACCATTTTCTGCAAATCCCAGTTTCCCAACAGTAAAATATGTCATATTCAACACCAAAATAATATTGGGCAGAAGTGTTACCTTGATTCCTAGCGTTTCAATCCTCTTATAATGACAAAAAATAGGATAATATTACATATTGCAAAACAAGGTCCACAAAGCACAAATAAACATAGTTTTTGCAAACATATTGTTTGGAATAAGCCTGATTTATCGGTAGATTCCTGATAAATCGCTTATCAGAGTGAAAAATCGGCACAAAGGATAAACAATGAAGATAAGGCATAATCTTATCGATCTCCCCATGAGTAGCGATAAATAGGATGATAAATCGTTGGATCGGAAGATTTATTGAACAATAATCGTAACTACGCAACAAGATTGCAAGCAAACAAGAGATCTAACGAGAAAAAGGCAAATGGAATAGAAGGCAAATAAAAAGGATAAAAAATTTGTGGAGTGGGGGAAATAAAAATGAGATGCAAATGGAAAATAAAGTAAATTACAAAGAGATGAGATTTAGGATTGTGTACCTGAAAGATCTGGACTTGATCATCCTCGACAACGGCGCCAAAAATTCTTCCTGATTGCTTGTTTCTGCGTTGGTTTTGTCCCCAAAGAGGAGAGGATGATGCAGCAGAACAATTGTAAGTATGTCCCTCAGTTATGAAACTAGGGTATCAATCCAGTAGGAGGATCCATCAAACTATGTAAGTAGTACCTTTACACAAATAACAAAAACTTGCAACCCAATGCGTAAGAGTGGTTGTCAATCCATCCTCATTATTGAGATAGATTAAATAGTATAAGATTGGATAAATAGATCTGATAAAAACACAAAATAAAATAAAGAAAGAAAAAGTGAAGCAAGGTATTTTTGGGTTTTTGGACAAATAGATCTGAAGCAATATGTAGAAAATAGACCCGGGGGCCGTAGATTTCACTAGAGGCTTCTCTCGAGAAAATAGCATACGGTGGGTAAACCAATTACTGTTGGGCAATTGATCGAAAAGAAAATAATTTTGACGATATCCAAGGCAATGATCATGTATATGGGCATCACGTCCAAGATTAGTAGACCGAAACTTTTGTAGGGTGAAGCCCTAAGAGAGATCTTTTCACACTTGGATGGGGGAACAGGACGAACTCATAAGAACACAAGGGGAAAATCGCTGAAGCAAACCCAATTAGACATCCACTAGAGTAGCACACATGATATCCGTAAGAATACAAGAACAATTCAAGGAAAATAGCACTAGGGTAAAGTTCTTCCCATTCCCGAGAGAGGTGAGGTCTCGATGGTAGTATTCTCCAAGAGGAAGCACAAGGGGATCTACTCCTTGGAGGTCTTGATCTCCAAGAGGAGAGGGAAGATGAGAAAATCTCTCTCAATATCTATCCAATACTTTGCTAACCCTAGAATTGAGCTAGATATGGAGTACTTATAGGCTAGGGACAAATTGGGGGGGATAGGGTTAAAAGGGTCATTTCACCCTAAGTGCACGCAGGCACAATCGGAGGGGTCCGGGCACCCGGGGGTCGTGCCGGGGAGGGGGACCAGGCAACCGGTGGTATGGAGGTCGGGCACCCAGACAAGTCAGGGGTGCCATGCCCTGGCAGCAGAAGGGCCGGGCACCCGGGATGGTCTCTGGGTGGAGGGATCGGGCACCCGGGGTGGAGAGACAGTGCACCCAGGAGTGCGCCCACAAGGGGGGCGGGAACCCGGGGTGTCTAGGGGTTTGCCCGCCCCATGGATGCATCTCTGGGCACCTAGGGGTCTGATAACCCACAAGTATAGGGGATCACAATAGTTTTCGAGGGTAGAGTATTCAACCCAAATTTATAGATTCGACACAAGGGGAGCCAAAGAATATTCGTAAGTATTAGCAGCTGAGTTGTCAATTCAACCACACCTGGAGATTAATTATCTGCAGCTTAGTGATTAGTAGCATAGTAATATGATAGTTTTGGTAGCAGCAGTAACAGTAACGATAACAGTAACAGTGATAGCAATGATTTTGTAGCAAGTGTAATGGTAGCAATAGTAACTTAGCAAGAACAATATGTGAAAAACTCGTAGGCATTGGATCGGTGAATTCGTTGGATGATATTCATCATATAACAGTCATAACCTAGGGCGATATGGCACTAGCTCTAGTTCATAAATATAATGTAGGCATGTATTCCGTAAATAGTCATACGTGCTTATGGAAAGAACTTGCATGAAATCTTTTGTCAAACCCTCCCGTGGCAGCGGGGTCCATAAGGAAACTAAGGGATATTAAGGCCTCCTTTTAATAGAGAACCGAAATGAAGCATTAGCACTTAGTGAATACATGAACTCCTCAAACTACGGTCATCACCGGAAAGTATCCAGACTATTATCACTCCAGGGTTTCCGGATCATAACATATAGCAGGTGACTATAACTTGCAAGATTGGATCTAGAACATAGATATAATGGTGAAAACATAAACTGTTCAGATCTGAATTCATGGCACCCGGGCCCAAAGTGACAAGCATTAAGCATGGCAAAGTCATAGCAACATTAATCTCAGAACATAATGGATACTAGGGATCAGGCCCTAACAAAACTAACTCGATTAAATGATGAATCTCATCCAACTCCCTCACTAGCTACCGAGCCTACGAAGGAATTACTCACTCCCCGGTGGGGAGCATCATGGAATTGGCGATGGATAAGGGTTGGTGATGACAAAGATCGAAGATTCCCCTCTCCAGAGCCCTAGAGGGACTCCAAATCTGGCCTCCCGATGAAGAATAGGAGGCGGCGGCAGCTTCGTCTCGTGAAATGCGATAATTCTTTATCCCTGATTTTTCTTTGAAAATAGGATTTTATAGCGTCAGAGATAGGGTCATCGGGGCCACCATGTGGGCATAACCCACCTGGGCACGCCCTGGTGGGTTGTGCTCACCCAGGTGGGCCCGTCCAGTGGTTCTTCGCTCCAATATTTTTCTTTTATTCCATAAAAAATGCCAAAAGGTTTCCCTCCATTCCGAGAACTTCTATTTCTGCACAAAGACAACACCATGGTAGTTCTGCTAAAATGACATCAGTTCGGGTTAGTTTCATGCAAATTAGAGTCCACAACAAGAGTAAAAGCATTAGGATAAGTAGATATGATGGAGACGTATCAACTCCCCCAAGCTTAAAGCTTTGCTTGTCCTCAAGCAATTCAGTTGATAAACTGACAGTGAAAAAAATTATGAACACTTTTGCTCTTGTTTACATGAATAAGCTTAAGTAGCACCCAGGTTTTCAGCAAAGATTATGTCTAACCATGTCGAAAATAACTATGAAAAATTATATTAACTCATATTAATAGCATAAGCAACTAGTGAGCAATAATAAAGCATCTCAAATGACAACACTTTGTCAAAACAATCATGATATAATATGACAACAGTGATATCTGATGTCTACTACGCAACCTTCTTCTTGTAGACTCGTGTTGGGCCTCCAAGCGCAGAGTTTTGTAGGACAGTAGCAAATTTACCTCAAGTGGATGACCTAAGGTTTATCAATCTATGGGAGGCATAGGATGAAGATGGTCTCTCTCAAACAATCTTGCAACCAAATAACAAAGAGTATCTTGTGTCCCTAACACACCCAATACAATGGTAAATTGTATAGGTGCACTAGTTTGGCGAAGAGATGGTGATACAAGCGTCATATGGATAGTAGATATGGATTTTTAATCAAAAATATAAAAACAGCAAGGTAACTAGTAACAAAAGTGAGCAAAAATGGTATTGCAATGCTTGGAAACAAGGCCTAGGGTTCATACTTTCACTAGTGCAAGTTCTCTCAACAATGATAACATAATTAGATCATATAACAATCCCTCAACGTGCGACAAAGAATCACTCCAAAGTTCCTATTGGGGTGAACATAAGATGAAATTGCTTGTAGGGTACGAAACCACCTCAAAGTTATTCTTTCCGATAAATCCATTGGGATATTCCTATAAGTGTCACAAACAGCCCTAGTGTTCGTAGTAAAATAACACCATATGACACACATCAATTAACCCTAATGTCACATAGATACTCCAATGTCACCGCAAGTATCCATGGGTCAATTATACAATATGCATCAAACAACTTTAGATCCATAATATTCAATCCATCACAAAGAACTTCAAGAGCATCTTGAGATTTCTACCGGAGAAAGGAATATGAAAACGTGCATCAACCCCTATGCAGAGATTACCCCAATGGCACCATGGGAATCCGAAGTTTATAAGCAAAACATACATCAAGTGGATCAACAGAACATCCCATTGTCACCACAGATATCCCATCGCAAGACTTACATCAAGTGCTCTCACATCCAAAGATTCAATCCTACATAACAAAACCACAAAGGAAAAGACTCGATTCATCACAAGGTAGAGAGGGAGAAACACCATAAGATCCAACTATAGCAGCAAAGCTCGCGGTACATCAAGATCGTGCCAAATCAACAACACACGCGCGCGCGAGAGAGAGAGAGAGAGAGAGATCAAACACATAGCTACTGTTACATACCCTCAGCCCCGAGGGTGAAATACTCCCTCATCATCATGGAGAGCGCTAGGATGATGAAGGTGGCCTCCGGTGATGATTTCCCCCTCCGGTCGAGTGCTGGAACAGGGACCCGATTGGGTTTTTGTGGATACAGAGGCTTGCGGTGGCAGAACTCCCGATCTAGGTTTCTTTCTGGGGGTTTCTGGATTTATAGGAATTTTTGGCATCGGTTTCACGTTAGGGGGGGTCCACGAGTCAGCGACAAGGCAGGGGGCGCGCCCTCCCCACCTTGTCGTTGACTCGGGACACTTTTGGCCCAACTCTTGTGCTTCAGGGGCTTCTTCTGGTCCATACAAAATCACCGTAAATTTTTAGCTCATTTGGACTCCGTTTGATATTCCTTTTCTGCAAAACTCAAAAACAAAGGAAAACAGAAACTGGCACTAGGCTCTAGTTAATAGGTTAGTCCCAAAATTATATAAAATAGCATATAAATGCATATAAAACAACAAGATGGATAATATAATAGCATGGAACAATCAAAAATTATAGATACATTGGAGACGTATCAGTATCTCGCTAGCCCTTTCTGAGACTGCAAAACATAATTGCAGAGCACCTCCAAAGTTCAAGCAGAGACTAAACAATGTAATTCATGGCAGAAAAGATCCAGTCATGACGCATCCAACATTAGCTACACAAATGCATGAGGATGACAATAGTACTCTCAGATCTGGCACTTATTTGAGAAGGTCATGACTCAACATAAAAGTAAATAGATAGTCCCTTCGCAGAGGGAAGTAGTGATTTGCAGCAGTGCCAGAGCTCAGATTTTAAAACAGAGATAAATGAAATTTTGAGAAATGCACCCTTCCTGTTTACTTCGTGACCATTGGTTTCAAAATCTTCCATGCTAAACACATTAGTGGATGTTCCCAAGCGATAAAAGTAAAGGTTTACTCCCCATCCACCAACAAACATACTCCATGGCTAACCAAATCCACGGGTACCGTCCATACCAACATCATTCCTGGGGAGTTTTGTTTAATTATTTGCAATTTTTGAATTCAGGACTGGGAATCCCTGTTACCACCCCTCTCGTGCAAGGACGAGTGAATAAACACTCATCATGAGAATAACCCGCTTAGCATGGAAGATATTTACTACCTCCTGTCACTCTATAAACAATCCAGGCACACAAAAACTGATGTTTATTTGAAGTTTTTAGAGGTGGCACATGCAAATTTACTTAGAACGACAGGGTAATACCTCATATAGGTAGGTAGGGTGGACTCATATGGAATAACTTGGGTTTTAGGATTTTGATGCACAAGTAGTATTCCCGCTTAGTACAGGCGAAGGCTAGCAAATAGGTTGAGAAGCAGGCAGCTAGAGAGCAAAAATGGTCATGAACATGCATTATGCATAACTAACATTGGATATGTAACATCCCAAAATTCTAATTTTTGGAATGTTATATTAAATAGATAGATTTGATTGATTGTTTGATTGATTGATTGAAAGTGAGTGAATTTGAAAATTTTTGAAAGTTAAATGAGAGGGAATAAAAGGACTTTCCCAAACTTTTATTTTTGCTTTTATGATCTCCATGAATTCAACTTCTTTTCAAATACAAAACCCTTGAGCGAAGATGATATGACTTCTTCCATTTAATTAAATGAAAGAGTATTTGAAAATATTTGAATTTCATTTGGAAATATTCAATTCATAAACTTCAAGGAACTCAATGATTTTCATGAGAGAAGATAAAATGACTTCTTCAAAACATATGAAATATGAGTTGGGAGTTTAACAGGATCAAATTCAAAGTTCTTTTGAATTTATTTTCAATTTCGAGTTATTTGAGTTTTATTCAAATTATTTTTCTCCAAAAATAAAATATACTGAAATTAGGGTAACATGATTCCCTACATCAAAAAATTGGAGAGAAATAAATTTGAATTAATTTTGGTATTTTAAAAATGATTTTTATTGGATTTTACTAGGGCAGAAGCACTCTTTGCTTTATTTGAATTTGTGTGTATTTGATTTGACTCTAGAAAAATGTTCAGCTTGTAGGAAATCTTTTTCTGAAAATTTTGATATATTATATGCCTATATAATATATCTTTTCTTTTCTGTTTTTATTTGTCTGAGAAAACGTTTTATTAAAAAAAATCGCCCTCCTCCGACTGGGCCGGCCCAGCTCCCAGGCCAGGTCACGGCCCAGCCCAACAGCGCCGCCCCTTTCCTCCCCGAGCGGGAGTCCCGCTCGGGCACGTCGCCACGCCGCCATGGACGCCGTACGCCGCCGGCCTCCTCCTGCCCCCTTCCCCACGCCACCTCCTCGCCCCTCCCCATAAAAGGCCAGCCCTGACGCCGCCGCCCCTCTTTTCCTCCTCGCCTCGCCTCGCATCCCACGCCTCACCGCCGCCGGCGAGATCCGCCGAGCCCCGCCGCCCAAAGCCACCACCCTCGCCGTCGCTGACCACCGCCGTCGCCACCACCACACCCGCCGCCCAGCGCCGCCCCTCTCCGATCACTTCGTCGGCCTCGACGATCGCCGGAGCCGCACCGCCCTCGCGGGAGCCCGTCGCTAACCGCCGCCGCCGGTTTTTGACGGCAAACCGCCATGAACCGGTACAAACCGACCCGGTTTATTTATTTATTTTTGTGTGTTTTTTTTCCTTTTAGTTCGGTTTTTCTTTTTAGTCCAGTTATTTCGAGAACGTTGGCTAGTTAGGTCTTCACAGCGAACGGATTCGTTAGTTAGCGTTCAGCAGCGAACGTTCACTATTTAGTCTTTTCTTTTTCTGTTTATTTACGTTAGGGACCTATCTGTGAACATATTTATTTACAGATTGGCCCCTAGTTTTCAAACCCTCACAACTTTTTACTCGTTCATCCAAATCCAACGAAACCAACGCCCACTTCTTCGTTATGATCAACTCAAACATGTTTTTGAAAGTTTAAAATTTGAATTAAAATAGTTTAGTATTTGAACTTCATTTGATCATAACTTAAGTTTTATAACTCCGATTTGAGTGATTCTTTTTGCATCTCGAAGCCCTTGACCTAAAATTTTTGATAAGGCCAAATTCACATAATTTTGGTACTGTTAGGAATTGTTTTATGTTGCAAGAGTTATTCGCTTGGTTTTGACGTTTTTCGAATCGTACTCTTCGTTCTTTCCGATCTTTTGAGTGATTGCTTATGTGTGGTTACCATTGCTTGCTCACGATAGATTGACTGGAGTGTGACGAGTAGAGCTATCAAGAGTTTTGAGTGCGAATCATCTTCATCAACATTGCAGGCAAGTTCACATTTTGATCATATCCCTTATTACCCAATTTTTATGCATTAGATCAATCCTCAAACATTGCATGATTAGGATCTAATTAAATTGTGGGTTTTGGGAAAGTAGTTGAGGTAGTACCTATTACCTATTTTATGTTTCAAACCTTTGGGAGTTACTTCTGCGTTTGCTTATTATGCCATGCTATGCTAGTAGACGTGGATTGGGTGAGTGTATCCATGACAGATGTGAGATTGTTAAATTAATGGTTTATTTAAGGTGGCAACTTAAACACACATCTGGGTGGATTGAGGCACCTGGTTTCTATCAGGACTTGCCTGTATTTCTTCGGACCGCCACCCAGGCTCAAAGGGATCATGACATTATTCAAACGAGAAACTTCCGTGTGCAGCCACATGCTATTATGGGCTCTAGCATAGTTGACTAAGTTGTGCGAACTCTTACGGGGTGGACTAGCAAATGTAGGGGATGTAGGTTGGTACGGTCTACCCCTATGTAAGGTGCAAGTGCTTCTGAAAGACTATGTCTCGGTCATCCGTTTCTCAAACACCATGTAGTGCGAGAAAACAAGCGGAGGCGATCGAGTCATGTGGGGAAAAGTGCGCAAACCTCTGCAGAGTGTATAAACTAATCATGGTTAGCCGTGTCCCCGGTTATGGACATCTTGAGTATCTAGTACCTGGATATCATGTGAATCTCATCATGTTACTGCTAATTAATATTGTTGGGTTTTAATGAGTACTTTTAATTGGGATTGAGAATGCTGTCAACCATTCTCAATGTTTCACAACCACCATGATAGTTAAATAAATTTATTCCTTTGCAGTAGGGAAAAAATTGCCTTTACGCAAAACTGTAACCATAGAGCTTTTCCACCAGCCAAATATGCATGTAGTGATAGCCTTTATTCATCATTGCTCTATGGTGTGAATTTGCCAGTACATTCAATGTACTGACCCTTTGTGGCTGCAACGTTTCATGTTGCAGACTTTTCAGACGACGAGTAAGTGATATGTTAGGGTTACGATTTCTACACTCAAATTTGCCGTTGGTGTTGATGGGAATCCACAACCTTGTTACTTTCGCTATCTGGATTGAGGTAATAGTATTTATGTTATTTTATACATGTGATTTACCTTTGTTACAAATCCTCGAGTACTGTGTGTGTCAGCATACCGATCCAGGGATGACACGTAGGTACAGAGACTTGACCCATTCGGGTTGGGTCGCTACAAGATGGTATCAGAGCACATGTTGACTGTAGGACGTGACCCTAGAAACTGGCAAGCCCCTATGAAAGATTTTTCTCTACAACTTTCTTTTCAAAAGGATCTTTTACCTCTCTTCTCTTCTGAGCTTATTCAAAAATTCCTTTTAGTGAGACTATACCCTTTTCCCCCTTTTGACCACTCGAAGATTCGACTGATGAGACCACTCCAAGAAGGACCAGATATTGGACAACTAAGACCACTTCGGAATGAAGAGGATTTTACTGAGCATTATAATGATGGAAACTATGACGGATAAAGACTTCGAAGACTAGGAGAATATGAAGAATTTCCAGATTTGGTATGACCAAGGAAGGCTACCCTTATGGAACTTGGCAGACCATGGAACCTATCAATATTCGAGATCAAGGTGTATCGGAGAAAGACCAAAACATGGAGCATTGGAACTCAAAGTTTTGTTAAGAAAACCCTAAGGTAGGAGATATTAACTATGGAATAAAAGTTCATGGAAATGACAAGAGCAGAAGCACGGCTATCCAAGGTGTTATTACCCGTTATGCTATTGTCACCATGCGGAGTTAAGCATGCAGATGCAAGGAAAGATTTGATGGTATAAGGCTGATGGAGCACCTATCAGCAAGGTGAAGTTTTAACTTTAGCTGGTGTATCACCAGGATCTGGAGTATTTCATTAAGGATTTTAAGATGGACTTTAGGAAGTCATATTTGACAAGGTGGCTATTCGTGAAGAACTCAGGAACCAGAAGATGAAGTAGCCAAGCTGGAGGAGCTAAAACCTCGAGATACCAAAGATTCATCCGGAACTGAAGGACAGAAGGACATGGTTCATACCAAGGATGATGAAACCCAGAAGTTTGGAACGCAACTCCGGGAATATTAAAGGATGTCACTAGAGAATTCGCGTCAACAGAGATCTGGCAGAGGAACTTGAAAAGGACAAGTACGATCGGAAGAAGCCATTGGAGACATGACCAAGACTTGAAGAGTTTGATGACGTTGAGATCTATAGACCATTAGAAGACCCAACCCCTGTTACATACTTACGTTAGATGCGACGATTGTGAGCTGTCATTTGTTTGTTGTTTTTCCGACAGCCACAATAAAATCTATCTTTCCAAAACTCTTGTTTGTATTGTGTGCATCCCTCTCGATCTCTCTTATCCCACCCCAAACCCATGGACCCAATAGAGGATGAATGGAGATGAGTTTATATTTTCTGGACCGATGAGTCAATTAGAGATGGACCAATGGATTCAGAAACATGGAGAATCATATGGAGAGTGACCCTATAGCCCGAAAGGATACGACCCAGCATGCTCTACAGTGCTTTGAAAAGAGGTGCTGCTACTTGGTGGAGGATGTACCAAACCACCAATGGATGGCAAGGAGTAACCACTTGGAAAGAATTTAAGCTGACTCTGGAAAAAAAATCTCGGTTTGTGTCCCAGAAGTTGAAGCCTTATGGAAATGATATGAAGAAACCTTGTGCATACAAGCTTTGTGGAGAAATAGGACACAACCATAAATAAAACAAGGACGAATACCCTCATAAGCGGAGGATTACCAAAGGAGTTAGCCGAGGATCTCAGGGAACATCGGTTGGAGATTGTTCCCAAAGGTTTAGTTGCAGCAATGGAAGTTCAGTCTACATTGTTGGGAAAGATCCGTGAAGCTCAGAAGGATGACAAAGAGATTGCTGAGATAAAAGAGAGGAAGAGCAAAGGAAAGACCAAAGGTTTTCATAAGGATGAGCATGACACCTTATGGTTCGAGGACCGTGTATATGTTCCCAATAATGCAAAGATCAGGAAGTAAATACTTCAAGAGGCTCGTGACTCACCATACTCGATTCGCTTTGGAAACACCAAGATGTATTTGGATTTGAAGGAGTGTTTTGGTGGACTAGTATGAAGAAGGATATTGCGGAGTATGTAGTCGTAGTGATGTATGTCAGAGAGTAAAGGCAGAGCATCAGACGCCAGCAGAATTACTGCAGACTATGCCGATACCTGAATGGAAGTGGGATAAGCTTGGCATGGATTTCATTACCAGATTTCCTAGAACCGAACAAGATATGATTCTATCTGGGTAGTAGTTGATTCGATTGAACAAAGTGGCTCACTTTATTCCAGTGAAAACCACCTATACAAGTGAGAAGTTGGCCAAGATATATTTGACCAGGATCGTATGTCTGCATGGAGTTCCGAGGACCATCGCATCAGATAGAGGCACACAGTTTACCTCAAAGTTTTGGAATCAGCTGCACCAGACTTTGGGTACTAGGCTAGAGTTCAGTACAGCCTTTCATCCGCAGACAGATGGATAAATCGAGAGAGTCAATCAGATTTTGGAGGACATGTTGAGAGCATGTGCGCTAGATTATGGATCTAGTAGGGATGATAATCTACCTTACGCGGAGTTCTCATTCAACAACAGCTACCAAGTCAACTTGAAGATGGCCCCTTTTGAAGCTTTGTATGGGAGAAGGAGCCAGACACCGTTGCTGTGGGATGAAGTTGGAGACCGTCAGATGTTTGGATCAAATGTGATCAAGGATCAAGAGAATGTCAAGTTGCTTCGAGATAGACTGAAGGTAGCTCAGTCCTGGTAGAAGAGTTATGCAGACTCAAAAACGCAAGGAGGTAGTCTATGAAATTGGAGACAGAGCATGTCTTTGTGTGTTCCCTGCGAGGAGTTAAACGATTTGGAGTTAAGGGAAAGTCAGCCCCGAGATTTGTAGGACCATACCGAGTTTTGGAGCGTATGGGAGAAGTGGCCAACAAGTTGAAGTCACCCGAAGGACTGTCAAGAGTTCATGATGTGTTGCACGTTTCCCAGTTGAAGAAGTGCCATGCAGGAATGGCCAATATTCCCCTGTAAGGACGCTTGACCCTGGAAAGGATAATGATGTTCCACAAAGTGGAGTATGGACTTCATAAGTATGAGTTTTGTCTCGATATGTGGGATACCCCAAGAATACGAAGGGATGAATTACTATTTGATATAAAGGAGGTAGGATGTTGGTAATATGGAGCAAGTGTAACTCCATGGTGAGTTTGAGTAATCACATCATAGTGTGATACCAATAGAAGGAAGGAAGGAAGACAGTACCATTGGATGGATTTAAGAATGCTAAGAAGTTGGATGTTGGAATAATGATCAGTTGCCCTGAGAATGAGTTCAAGGTTTAAAAGTGATGAGATGGGCCATAACCCACAGGCCCCAGGACCTGCCAAGGAGCAAGCACACTCTCGCTGAAGGAAAAACCTTGGAAGAAGTTATGATTTTATCAACAGACGATTTTATAGGAGCAACGCAAAACCTGAGAGATGTGAAGAAACGATAGATGTTTGTTTGGCTTGCAGAATCAATGGATTATCTGAACTTGGTTCGTCGACAAGAGAAATACTGCAATGCTTGTGAGGATGACCGAGTGTTAGGATGCGAGATTCGCTAAACCGTATATAAGGTAATGATTTGGGTGCGGGATGGATTGATCACCATACCGACTTACTCATATTATTCGTCTTGTTATATGGGATGGTAAATCTGAGTGACTTACCCATAGTAGAGAGACGATGATCAAAACCCTGTTTAAACCATAGAGTGGTATAAGAATTTTTCCCTTGTACAAGGCAGCTTTTGCCAACCGTAGGTTATACGGTGAGGAACAACTAGACCCATTTCCTGCAGGAGCAACCATAAATTGTTGACCACCATGAGATATCGATAGTTGTTTAGTATTGGCGCCAGACCCGTCAGCTAAGAAGACCCAGTCTGGGAATAACCGTACCAAGATGAAAGGACATAAGTATTGAGGAAAAGTTATGCCACTACCGGAAGATCCCAGAGAAGGAATTTTCCTGAATATCTGAGAAGACCGACCCTGCCAGCAATAAGGATGGAGTATATGAGTTTTGATGGAACCGTAACCATGCTTTTAAGGGTGGTATCACCCCAGACCTCGTGTGATGATCGATGGATTTCTAGAAGACCCCCAAACCCTAACCTATTTCTTTCTAGCCTCTCCGAATCTCGAGGACGAGATTCATTTTAAGGGTGGTAGGTTTGTAACATACCAAAATTCTAAATTTTGGAATGTTATATTAAGTGAGTGAATTTGAAATTTTTGAAAGTTAAATGAGAGGGAATAAAAGGACTTTCCCAAACTTTCATTTTTGCTTTTTATGATCTCCATGAATTCAAATTCTTTTCAAATACAAAACCCTTGAGCAAAGATGATATGACTTCTTCCATTTAATTAAATGAAAGGGTATTTGAAAATATTTGAATTTCATTTGGAAATATTCAATTCATAAACTTCAAGCAACTCAATGATTTTCATGAGAGAAGATAAAATGCCTTCTTCAAAACATATGAAATATGAGTTGGGAGTTTAAAAGGATCAAATTCAAAGTTCTTTTGAATTTATTTTCAATTTGGAGTTATTTGAGTTTTATTCAAATTATTTTTCTCCAAAAATAAAATATACTGAAATTAGGGTAACATGATTCCCTACATCAGAAAATTGGAGAGAAATAAATTTGAATTAATTTTGGTATTTTAAAAATGATTTTTATTGGATTTTACTAGGGCAGAAGCACTCTTTACTTTATTTGAATTTGTGTGTATTTGATTTGACTCTAGAAAAATGTTCAGCTTGTAGGAAATCTTTTTCTGAAAATTTTGATATATTATATGCCTATATAATATATCTTTTCTATTCTGTTTTTATTTGTCTGAGAAAACGTTTATTAAAAAAAATTAAAAAAAAAATCTCCCTCCTCCGACTAGGCCGGCCCAGCTCCCAGGCCAGGTCACGGCCCAGCCCAGCAGCGCCGCCCCTCTCCTTCCCGAGTGGGAGTCCCGCTCGGGCACGCCGCCGCGCCACCATAGACGTCGTACGCCGCCCGACCTCCTCCTGCCCCCTTCCCCATGCCACCTCCTCGCCCCTCCCCATAAAAGGCCAGCCCCGACGCCACCGCCCCTCTTTTCCTCCTCGCCTCGCCTCGCATCCCACGCCTCACCGCCACCGGCGAGATCCGCCAAGCCCCGCCGCCCGAAGCCGCCACCCTCGCCGTCGCTAACCACCGCCGTCGCCACCACCGCACCCGCCGCCCAGCGCCGCCCCTCTCCGACCACTTCGTCGGCCTCGACGATCGCCGGAGCCGCACCGCCCTTGCCGGAGTCCGTCGCTAACCGCCGCCGCCAGTTTTCGACGGCAAACCGCCATGAACCGGTACAAACCGACCCGGTTTATTTATTTTTTGTGTGTGTGTTTTTCCTTTTAGTTCGGTTTTTCTTTTTTGTCTAGTTATTTCGAGAACGTTGGCTAGTTAGGTCTTCACAACGAACGGATTCGTTAGTTAGTGTTCGGCAGCGAACGTTCACTATTTAGTCTTTTCTTTTTCTGTTTATTTACGTCAGGGACCTATCCATGAATATATTTATTTATAGATTGGCCCCTAGTTTTCAAACCCGCACAACTTTTTACTCGTTCATCCAAATCAAACGAAACCTACGCCCACTTCTTCGTTATGATCCCCTCTATCCAGTAATCCAACTCAAACAAGTTTTTAAAAGTTTAAAATTTGAAATAAAACAGTTTAGTATTTGAACTTCATTTGATCGTAACTTGAGTTTTATAACTCCGTTTTGAGTGATTCTTTTTGCATCTCGATGCCCTTGACCTAAAATTTCTGATAAGGCCAAATTCACATAATTTTGGTACTGTTAGGAATTGTTTTATGTTGCAAGAGTTATTCGCTTGGTTTTGACGTTTTCTGAATCGTACTCTTCGTTCTTTCCGATCTTTTGAGTGATTGCTTATGTGTGGTTACCATTGCTTGCTCACGATAGATTGACCGGAGTGTGACGAGTAGAGCTATCAAGAGTTTTGAGTGCGAATCATATTCATCAACATTGCAGGCAAGTTCACACTTTGATCATATCCCTTATTACCCAATTTTTATGCATTAGATCAATCCTCAAACATTGCATGATTTGGATCTAATTAAATTGTGGGTTTTGGGAAAGTAGTTGAGGTAGTACCTATTACCTATTTTATGTTTCAAACCTTTGGGAGTTACTTCTGCGTTTGCTTATTATGACATGCTATGCTAGTAGACGTGGATTGGGTGAGTGTATCCATGACAGATGTGAGATTGTCAAATTAATGGTTTATTTAAGGTGGCAACTTAAACACACATCTGGGTGGATTGAGGCACCTAGTTTCTATCAGGACTTGCCTGTATTTCTTCGGACCACCACCCAGCCTCAAAGGGATCATGAGATTATTCAAACTAGAAACTTCCGTGTGCAGCCACATGCTATTATGGGCTCTAGCATAGTTGACTAAGTTGTGCGAACTCTTACGGGGTGGACTAGCAGATGTAGGGGATGTAGGTTGGTACGGTCTACCCCTATGTAAGGTGCAAGTGCTTTTGAAAGACTATGTCTCGGTCATCCGTTTCTCAAACACCATGTAGTGCGAGAAAACAAGCGGAGGCGATCGAGTCATGTGGGGAAAAGTGCGCAAACCTCTGCAGAGTGTATAAACTAATCATGGTTAGCCGTGTCCCCGGTTATGGACATCTTGAGTATCTAGTACCTGGATATCATGTGAATCTCATCATGTTACTGCTAATTAATATTGTTGGGTTTTAATGAGTACTTTTAATTGGGATTGAGAATGCTGTCAACCATTCTCAATGTTTCACAACCACCATGATAGTTAAATAAATTTATTCCTTTGCAGTAGGGAAAAAATTGACTTTACGCAAAACTGTAACCATAGAGCTTTTCCACCAGCCAAATATGCATGTAGTGATAGCCTTTATTCATCATTGCTCTATGGTGTGAATTTGCCAGTACATTCAATGTACTGACCCTTTGTGGCTGCAACGTTTCATGTTGCAGACTTTTCAGACGACGAGTAAGTGATACGTTAGGGTTACGATTTCTACACTCAACTTTGTCGTTGGTGTTGATGGGAATCCACAACCTTGTTACTTCCGCTATTTGGATTGAGGTAATAGTATTTATGTTATTTTATACATGTCATTTACCTCTGTTATAAATCCTCGAGTACTGTGTGTGTCAGCATACCGATCCAGGGATGACACGTAAGCATAGAGACTTGACCCATTCGGGTCGGGTCGCTACAGGATACTAGCATGAGTAGGATATGAACACCATGAACATAAATATCATAGAGGTTATGTTGGTTTTGATTCAACTACAGCATGAACATGTGTCAAGTCAAGCCACTCGAACATCCAGAGGAGGATTCCATATCATCATACCACATCACAATCATTTTAATGCATGTTGACATGCAAGATAAATCATTATCCACTCCTAGCTACTTAAGCCTGGCATGAGAAACTATAATCTCTAATTCTCATTGGAAACATGTTTGATCATAATAGACTGAATCATGGATACTAGGGTAAACATATTTACAAAAACAAAACAAGTTGAGTTCATACCAGTTTCTCTCTCCCATAGCCAGTTCATCAAATATCATCATTATTGCCTTTCACTTGCATGACCAAATGATATGAAAATAATAATAGTGCAAGAGTGTTGTAGACTAAGCTGGAATCTGCAAACATTTTATTCAAGTGGAGAAGACAAGGCAATTTGAGCTCTTTGTTAGATCAACAATGACGCATATGAGAGCCACTCAATATTTTCATCATGGTCTTCTCCTCGGTATGACTCGATAAGAGGAAATGAAATTCAGAGAAACACACTGAAATATTTTTGGAGTTTTAGTTTTTCTTGAGCAAAGCAAATTAAAGAGAAAAACAAAAACAAGAAAAACTATTTACATAGGAAAGCTCCCAACAAGCAAAAAAAGAACAAGAAAATCTTTTTGGGTTTTCTTTTAAATACTACAACTAATTAAACTTGAAATAAAAACCGAAAAGAAGCAAGAAATATTTTTGGGTTTTGTCAAAGTTTTTCAAACACAAAAGAAGAAAGCGAGTAAAGTAAGTCTAACATGGATGATACAATGAAAAGGTGTGAACACCTACAACTGGAATGAAATGTGTGAACATGAATATAATGTCGGTGGGCATACGTACTCCCCCAAGCTTAGGCTTTTGTCCTAGCTTGGTGATCACCACTCGTAGTAACCCTTGGGTCCCACGTTGAAGTATTGTGGAGCGGGTACTTGGGGTCCAACTCCTGAGGCTCCTCCTCAGCTGCTGCCTGGGCGTTCCGGTAGGCAATGATGTCATCTGGCATGATCTTGTATCCACCCCTGGCAATAGAATCAAACAAAGCAGGTGCAGGCAACGGAATAATATCACCAGTAACCACACTAAAAACCAAGTTATAAGGAATATCAAGGGTAGTGTTCTCGCCATCAATAAATTGATGATCTACCATAGCCTCATGATCTAAGTAGACCTTGGGTAAACGGTAATCATGTTGGCGAATATGAACATTAAAATAACTCGCTAAGTGTGTCGCATAAATACCGTCATGAATTTTTCCCTCATTTCTAATAAGGTGCAGGCAATATGCAATAATATCCCCTAGGCTAAAAGTGTTATTGCCATGTAGTGCCCGGCGTAAGATAGCAAAATCTAGGGCACTAAGTGCACCAACCTTATCTCTAGCAAGTAAACACTTCATAATGAATAGAGCAAAATAATGCATAGAAGGAAACTGCAAGCTAGTGGCGGTGACACTCGAAACCCCCCCCCCCCCTCTCATCTCCTACTGACAACATATGATAAAAACCCTCAAACTCTACAGGTCTAGGCTCCCTTATTTCCCCGTCAGAAGGGATCAGGCAAATGTCACCAAATTCAGTAAGTGGTATGTGACGGGTTTTAGCATATAAATTAAACTGCACCTCAGGAGGGTTATTCCTACTCAGAAAATGAAAAGTTTGCACAAAGGAATTTATAAGTAGATGGTATTATTCACACTCAGATGTGATGAAGTCAGTGAGACCAGCATTAGCGGCAAACTATGCAAACTCTTGACTGATCCCGGCTCCATCCATGAATGGGTTGTGTGGGCATTCGCACGGCTGCACCTCCACCATTCTTCGAGTGCGGAGATCGTTATCCGATTACTCCCCAATATCTCCCTTAGAGTTCTTCTTGGAAGCAAACTTCCTAAAGAAACTCATCTCATTCCTATAAATAAAATTTTGAAATTTTTAGTCCACCAAATTTTTTATAACAAAACTTCACAAGATTGATAGCAACTACTCATAGGGATGCATAGAGGCTATATTGAGCATTCGAACTACTTAGAACTCTAAGAATTCAACATGCAAGCTCATCTACAACAACACCAAGAGTAGCCAATTATTCTAAATATAAACCAGTAAAGAAAAAACTAATTGGACAAATAGAGGTGTCACATACCAAGTATCAATCCTCCAAAACAGTTTCGGAAATGGAGCTTCGAGCGAAGAGATCGAAATCCGCGGGTTTGAGAGCAAGAACATGAGAGAGAGAGAGAGCAACAGTGAATTTTTTTCTGGAGGTAGGTGATGACATGGGCTAAAGAGAGAAGTGAGGGGGCCCACGTGGGTACCACAACCCACCAGGGTGCGCCTCGGGTTGCTGGCACGCCCAGGTGGGTTGTGCCCACCTAGTGCACCCCATCTGATGTTATTTGCACCATAAATTCTTAAGTATTCAGAAAAAACATATTAAATTTACAGGGCATTATGGGAACTTTTATTTTTGGGTTATTTTTTATTGCATGGAAAAAATTAGAAAACAGACAAAGCATGGCATTCTATTTTATTTATCTAAAGATAATAGGAAATAAAAAGTAGGGACAAAAAGTGGTGCTTACAAAATTCATCAACTTCATACCTCTCAAAGATGATCCATTAATAAGGTTGATCAAGTCCTATTAACAACCGCTTTTGATTAGCATGAAATCAAAGAACTATCGTAAAATCCCAAGTTACCTCAACAAGGATATGCATATCCCCCACAATAAGCATTTCATATTTCTTTTTGGCAGTAGGTAGAGGTAGTTGAAAACTTCCAATAGTGAGTGTTGGAGATTTTTCAATAACATTGATACCATTCACTTGAAATTGTTTCTTTGGAAAGTGCACCGTATGCTCATTGCCATTGATATGAAAAGTGAACTTTCTTTTATTGCAATCAATAACAGCTCCTGCAGTATTAAAGAAATGTCTGCCAAGGATAATCAACATATTGTCGTCCTCAGGCATCTCAAGCATAACAAAGTCAGTTAAGATAGTAACATTTGCAACAACAACGGGCACATCCTCACAAATACTGATAGGTATGGCAGCTGATTTGTCGGCCAGTTGCAAAGATATTTCAGTAGGTGTGAGTTTATCCCTCTCAAATGATGTTGCTCCTACTACTCATTATGATGATGATAATTGCTATACTATTGGTGCTATCCATACTATTAATGATGAGAGTGATTATGCTTATGATATGAAAAGGCCCAAGCTTGGGGATGCTATGTTTGATGAGAATGACTTGTTTGAGAATATATTTGCTGCAATTAATGTTTGTCCCAGGCTTGGGGATGCTATGTTTAATGAAGATGATATTTTTAGCCTCCCAAGTTTCGATGAGCAAATTTATTATGATGATAGCATGCCTCCTATTTATGATGATTATTGTGATGAAACTTATGCTATAAAAAGTAGTAATGATTATATTTATAAAACTTGTCATGATTATGATTATCCTTTTTCTCAACATTACTCTTTTAATATGGAAACAATTTATAGTATTCGAGCCTCTTATGATACTCCCACTATTCTAAATGAGAAGAATTTTGCTTATGTGGAGAGTAATAAATTTTCTATGGTTGTAGATCATGAAAAGAATGCTTCATCTGATGGTTATATTGTTGACTTCATTCACGATGCTACTGAAAATTATTATGAGGAAGGAATATATGCTTGTAGGAATTGCAATAATATCAAGTTTCCTCTCTATGTGCTTAAAGTTTTAAAGTTATGCTTGTTTTGCCTTCCTATGCTAGTTGATTATTGTTCCCATAAGTGGTTTGCTCACAAAATCCCTATGCATAGGAAGTGGGTTAGACTTAAATGTGCTAGTCATATTCTTCATGATGCTCTCTTTATGTTTCAGTTCTTATCTTTTATGCGAGCATGATTGTCATCATCATGCCTAGCTAGAAAGGCATTAAAGAAAAACACTTGTTGGGAGACAACCCAATATTTACCTTTACTATTTTTGTGTGTCCACATGATTATTCTACTGTATTAATTATGGTTTATAGCTTTTGTTTCAACAAAGTGCCAAGTAAGACCTTTAGGATAGCTTACGGTGATAGTTGTGTTGATCCTGCTAAAATTAGAAACTTTTCCACCCCGTAAATTACTTTTGATAATTCACAGAAACGTGATTTTGATATGATTCCTTTTTCTCTAGATTGGTACACAAATTTCTCAGGTTTTCCTAATTTGGTAGAATTTTTGGAGTTACATAAGTATTCGAATGATATAGATTACTACAGACTGTTCTGTTTTTGACATATTCTGTTTTCTATGTGTTGTTTGCTTATTTTGATGAATCTATGAGTAGTATCGGAGGGTATGAACCATAGAGAAGTTTGAATACAGTAGGTATTACACCAATATGAACTTAGAATGAGTTCACAATAGTACCTAAGTGGTGGTTTTATTTTCTTATACTAACGGAGCTTACGAGTTTTCTGTTGAGTTTTGTGTTGTGAAGTTTTCAAGTTTTGGGTAAAGATTCGATGGACTATGGAATAAGGAGTGACAAGAGCCTAAGCTTGGGGATTACCAAGGTAATATTCAAGGATAACCAAGAGCCTAAGCTTGGGGATGCCCTAGAAGGCATCCCCTCTTTCGTCTTCGTTCATCAGTAACTTTACTTGGAGCTATATTTTTATTCACCACGTGATATGTGTTTTGCTTGGAGCGTCATGTCATTTTATTTTATTTTTCTTGTTTTTTGAATAAAGTACTTAAGATATGAAATACTTAAATGATAGAGAATCCTCACATAGCTAAATAATTATTTGACTACTCATTGATCTTCACTTATATCTTTTTGGAGTAGTTTGTCATTTACTCGTGTGCTTCACTTGTATCCTATGAGTAAATGGTTGAATGATTTGAATATCATAAATCTGAGATTATACATGTTTCATATGCTTATTCCATGGGGAGTAATGACTTCATATATAAGAAGTAGAGGTGGTAAATTTATTGAAGGTTACCAAACATCGTATTGGTCACTTGAACTATTCATGAAAGAATATTGAAGGAAGAGAGATTTCACATATAACTATACTATCTTAGACATCTTCTATGATTGTGAGCCCCATTAATTATTTTCAAACTTGAGAAAGTTAATTGAAATTGGACAAGGAAGACAACATAATGAGTTATGCTTGGGTATATTTGTATAGAAGTTATATTGTCATAGATCCTCCAACATGTGGTGCTTGCTATTTAGAATCCTTTGCTAGCCAAAATATCTGTACTAAGCGGGAATACTGCTTGTGCATCCAAATTCCTTAAACCAAGTTTACTCCATGAGTGTCCATCATATCTACCTATATGCGGTATTTACCTGTCGTTCCAAGTAAATTTGCATGTGCCAAACTCTAAACCTTCAAATAATAATCTGTTTTGTATGCCCAAATCGCTCATGTAGCGACTAGGGGCTATCAGTATCTTCCATGCTAGGTGGGTTATTCTCACGATGAGTGGACTCCGCTCATCATTCACGAGAAAATGGCTGGTAACTGGGATGCCCAGTCCTATGATCAAAAGATCAAAAACAAATCAAAATAATTGCAAACAAAACTCCCCCAGGATTGATGTTAGTTGGAGGCACCCATTGTTTCAGGCAAGCCATGGCTTGATGATTGTTGGTGGTGGGGGAGTATAAACTTTACCATTCTGTTTGGGAACCGCCTATAATGTGTGTAGCATGGAAGATATTGGGAACTCTTGGTTGTTATGTTGACAATGAAAGCATACCTCTCAAAATTATTTTCATCTCTTTTTAAAAGCTTTGAGCTCTGGCACCTCTGCAAATCCCTGCTTCCCTCTGCGAAGGGCCTATCTTTTACTTTTATGCAAGAGTCAGTAGTATTCCTTCTCATTCCAACCTACTCTTGAGTTGGAAAGCATCATGTGATGGGGAAAGATCTAAGCATATATGTCCATTCAAATATATTTGATCATGAATTATTATTGTTGACAATTATCTATATGATAAGTGAGTTGGGAGGCGAAACATTAAGCCCCTATCTTTCTCTGTGTTCGATCGATGCTATTTGTTCTAAAAATATGCTTTGAGTGGTAGCAATCATGGAAGACTATATGATAGTTGAGCATGTGGGATTTGCCAAATCAAAGCTCTTACATAGACCCTTCCTGAAAATAAGATGAATTGTAATTGTTTGACGACTCAGAACATAGTTTGCTAGTTTTCAAGAAAGTTTATGGTCTATGCTTTAACATGTGAATAGCTTGTTACTTGATCATGAGAAGTTTTATGAGATGAGCTACTATTATGACATATAATGATGCTAGAAAAGGTGATTGAACTTATCATTGATCAAACTTGTGCACCTACTAGCATTCACACTTCATAAATTATTTCTTTTATCATTTACCTACTCGAGTACGAGCAGGAATTAAGCTTGGGGATGCTGATACGTCTCCAACGCATCTATAATTTATGAAGCATTCATGCTATTATATTATCTGTTCTGGATGTTTATGGGCTTTATTATACACTTTTATATTATTTTTGGGACTAACCTATTAACCGGAGGCCCAGCCCAAATTGCTGTTTTCTTGCCTATTTCAGTGTTTCGAAGAAAAGGAATATCAAACGAAGTCCAAACGGAATGAAACCTTCGGGAGAGTTATTTTTTGAACGGAAGCAATCCACGAGACTTGGAGTAGACGTCAGGGAAGCTTCGAGGAAGCCACGAGGCAGGGAGGCGCGCCCCCCACCCTCGTGGGCCCGTCATGGCTCCCCTGACCGACTTCTTTCGCCTATATATGTCCATATACCTTAAAACATCGAGGAGCACAATAGATCGGGAGTTCCGCCTCCGCAAGCCTCTGTTGCCACCAAAAAACAATCGGGACCCTGTTTTGGCACCCTGTTGGAGGAGGGATCCCTCACCGGTGGCCATCTTCATCATCCCGTCAATCTCCATGACGAGGAGGGAGTAGTTTACCCTTGGGGATGAGGGTATGTACCAGTAGCTATGTGTTTGATCTCTCTCTCTCTCTCTCTCTCTCTCTCGTGTTCTTGATTTGGCACGATCTTGATGTATCGCGAGCTTTGATGTTATAGTTGGATCTTATGATGTTTCTCCCCCTCTTCTCTCTTGTAATGGATTGAGTTTTCCCTTTGAAGTTATCTTATCGGATTGAGTCTTTAAGGATTTGAGAACACTTGACGTATGTCTTGTCGTGCTTATCTGTGGTGACAATGGGATATTCACGTGATCTACTTGATGTATGTTTTGGTGATCAACTTGTGGGTTCAATGAACTTATGCATAGGGGTTGGCACACATTTTCGTCTTGACTCTCCGGTAGAAACTTTGGGGCACTCTTTGAAGTTCTTTTTGTTGGTTGAATAGATGAATCCAAGATTGTGTGATGCATATCATATAATCATGCCCATGGATACTTGAGGTGACATTGGAGTATCTAGGTGACATTAGGGTTCTGGTTGATTTGTGTCTTAAGGTGTTATTCTAGTACGAACTCTATGATAGATCGAACGGAAAGAATAGCTTCGCGTTATTTTACTACGGACTCTTGAATAGATCGATTAAAAAGGATAACTTTGAGGTGGTTTCGTACCCTACAATAATATCTTCGTTTGTTCTCCGCTATTAGTGACTTTGGAGTGACTCTTTGTCGCATTTTGAGGGATAGTTATATGAACCAATTATGTTATTATTGTTGAGAGAACTTGCACTAGTGAAAGTATGAACCATAGGACTTGTTTCCTAGCATTGCAATATTGTTTACTCTCACTTTTTCCATTAGTTACCTTGATGTTTTTATATTTTCAGATTAAAAACCTATATCTACCATCCATATTGCACTTGTATCACCATCTCTTCGTCAAACTAGTGCACCTATGCAATTTTCCATTGTATTGGGTGTGTTGGGAACACAAGGGACTCTTTGTTATTTGGTTGCAGGGTTGTTTGAGAGAGACCATCTTCATCCTGTCCTACAAACCTCTGCACTTGGAGGCCCAACAACGTCTACAAGAAGAAGGTTGTGTAGTAGACATCAGTTGTCAAACTCATAAAGGCATTGGTTAGGATGTTTATTATAAGGGATATCACTTTCTCAAACTTCATTACAAAATTTACCTCTACCATCTTGGGTGGTGGTGTGTCAAGTCCATGTATCTCTTCAATTGGAGGTAAATTATTACCATCCTCGGCTTTAATATATTTTTCTTTCATAGATTTCTTTGCCTTTTGCATATCTTCCGGACTGAGATATAAGATACCCCTCTTCTTTGGAGTGGGTTTATGCAGTGGTTCAGGAAGAGTCCAATCATTATGATTTTTAATATATTATTCAATAATTCCTCAGCTTGTTCAACAGTTCCTTCCCAGAAAACACAACGAGCACAACTATCTAGGAAGTCCCTAGAAGCATCAGTTAGTCCATAAATGAAGATAGCAAGTATTCCATTTTTCTTAAGAGGATGATCAGGCAAAGCATTAAGCAATTGGAGAAGCCTCCCCCATGCTTGTGGGAGACTCTCTTCTTTAATTTGCACAAAGTTAAATATTTCTTGTAAGGCAGCTTGTTTCTTATGAGCAGGAAAATATTTTTCAGAGAAGTAACAAATCATATCCTGGGGACTATGGACACAACCAGGAGCAAGAGTATTGTATAATATCTTAACATCACCCTTTAATGGGAATGGAAATAATTTGAGAATATAATAGTATCGAATCTTCTCATCATGGGCAAATAAGGTGGCTATATCATTCAACTTAGTAATTTGTGCCACTATAGTTTCAGTTTCATAACCATGGAAAGGATCAGATTCAACCAAAGTAATCAACTCTGGGTCGATAGATAAGTCATAATCCTTATCATCAACAAAGTTAGGTGAAGTAGCATACTTAGGATCACATTTCATTATAGCATTCAAAGATTTTTCTTTCGGTTTGCATAGTAATTTCTTTAGATCGTCTCTATCATTGCAAGCAAGAAAGTCTATAGTTGTCTCCTCATCCATAACATAACCCTTGTGTACTTTAGGAAATTCATATCTAGGAGCGTTAGGTCTAATAGGTGTTTCAAGATTTTCAGTTTCAAGTACTTCATCAGCTTCAATGATCTCATCAGTTTCAGTAATTTGTTTCTCTCTAACTTTAGCAATTTGTTCATCAAGAAATTCACCTAGTGGCACATCATCATCAAGCAAGGTACTAGCATCATCATGTGTAACATTCATAGCAGAAGTAGCATCATCAATAACTTGCGACATATCAGGATTAATAGCATGTGGAGGTGTTGCAAGTCTACTCAAAATAGAAGGCGAATCAAGTGTAGAGCCTGATGGCAGTTCCTTACCTCCACTCGTCTTAGAGGGAAAAATCTTAGTCTTGGTATCCTTCTGATTATTCATAATGCTACATTGATAATAATCCCAAGTGACCCAAAAAATATAGCTATGCTCTCGGCAACGGCGCCAGAGAAAGGTCTTGATAACCCACAAGTATAGGGGATCGCAACAGTTTTCGAGGGTAGAGTATTCAACCCAAATTTATAGATTCAACACAAGGGGAGCCAAAGAATATTTGCAACTATTATCATTTGAGTTGTTAATTCAACCACACGTGGAGATTAATTATCTATAGCAAAGTGATCAGTAGCACAGTAATATGATAGTTTTTGTAGCAGCACTAACAATAGCGATAACGGTAACCGTGATAGCAATGATTTTGTAGCAAGTGTAATAGTAGCAATAGCAATAGTAATTTAGCAAGAACAATATGTGAAAAACTTGTAGGCATTGGATTTGTGAATTTGTTGGATGATATTCATCACATAACAATCATAACCTAGGGCGATACAGCACTAGCTCCAGTTCATAAATATAATGTAGGCATGTATTCCATAAATAGTCATACGTGCTTATGGAAAGAACTTGCATGACATCTTTTGTCCTACCCTCCCATGGCAGCAGGGTCCATAAGGAAACTAAGGGATATTAAGGCCTCCTTTTAATAGAGAACCGGAACAAAGCATTAGCACTTAGTGAATACATGAACTCCTCAAACCACGGTCATCACCGAAAAGTATCCCGATTATTGTCACTCCGGGGTTTGCGGATCATAACACATAGCAAGTGACTATAACTTGCAAGATTGGGCTAGAACATAGATATAATGGTGAAAACATAAATGGTTTAGATCTGAATTCATGTCACTCAGGCCCAAAGTGACAAGCATTAAGCATGGCAAAGTCATAGAAACATCAATCTCAGAACATAATGGATAATAGGGATCAGGCCCTAACGAAACTAACTTGATTACATGATGAATCTCATCCAACTCCCTCACCGACCAGCGAGCCTACGAAAGAATTACTCACTCTCAGTGGAGAGCATCACGGAATTGGCGATGGATAAGGGTTGGTGATAACGAAGATCAAAGATTCCCCTCTCCGGAGCCCCAAAGGGACTCCAAATCTGGCCTTCCGAAGAAGAACAGGAGGCGGCGATGGCTCCATCTCGTGAAACACAATAATTCTTACTCCCTGATTTTTTTTCTCCAAAAATAGGATTTTATAATGTCGGAGATAGGGTCAGCGGGGCCACCAGGTGTGCAAAATGATGTCATAATGGGACGGTGAGTCAAAAGCATGAACATGGTAATTGGTGCTCAATGTGATTATGTTATCATGCAATTGATGGAGGGGAATGTGATCATTATGCATGAATGTGCCATTAAGGAAGATCACAACAAATTTGCTAAGGAAGCGCACAAGCTCATATATCATGGGTGACATAGAAATACAAGATGCAACAAGGCAATCACAATGTTAGTCAATCCATGTATAAAGTGCAAACTTGTCATGGGTATTGTCATACCATGGCTCGATGTCGTGGCATAAGTGGTGGTCCAATGGTGCTTCCAAAGTAGGTGCATTCACTAAGTCCGAGCACTCAACTTGATGATCCATACAATCAATCTCCAATGTCACGCCTCCATCCAATAGATGTATCATGTAGACAAGGAGAAAACAACAATGAAAGTATGGCCCATCCAATATATCTATGTGAGGATGACTCAAAAGGAAGGAGTTCACCTTTGGGAGGTGTCTAAAAATGTTGGTGTTGCACATCGTGTATGCCTTCGCATTACTATTTATCATGACAGCACCGCCTTGTGAATCCTTCAAAATGAAAGAACATGACAAACACTCGGAAAAACAAATAAGTTTAGAGGAAATGCAAAACCTATTCGTGTGGTGAGTTACACAACAAGTGTTTTCAACATTCTTATCATAAGGAAGGACAAGGGTGTAGGGCATGGTATGAAGGCATAAGATGCTAGAACAACCAAAGACATTAAGATTAATCAAACAAGCATGCATCACATGTAAGATGTCCAAGTCTCCAAGATCAACAAGCATAGCATGGTTGCACTCACTACAAGTGGATATGAGAGAGTCAACTAATGGAGACAATTGACAATGATCAAGATAAATCGTGTGAGAGGCATGAACATATATGTCATAAACGCAATGAAACGAGCAAGAATGGATCATGGGTGATGCAAGGAAACAAGTGGTCATCGTAAACAAGTCATGCAAGCTAGTAGTGCGAAGATGAAACATACTAGAGATAATCGTGGAAGTCATGCCATGTGTGCAAATAGTGAGCATACATAATGCACATGACATATCACAAGCATGAAAGCAAGATGTGAGAAAAGTATGCGCATTATCATGGGGCACACATAGAACAAGGCAATAGAAACAAGGACTTCCACCGAGCATGCAAATACACATAGTAGTAGGAGAATGCTGAATCATATGTGAGTGCAACCAAGGGTCACAATTGCATGGAAAAATCATGGAAAGAGTCATATCATGCAAAGTGAACACGGTAAGTTGGGAATAAGGAGACAAGTGGTATATAACCCATAGCCGTGTGAGAGCCAAGTAAAAGTAATGTGCAAAGTCCTTGCGCGAATGGAATGGTGGGAAGTGTAATTCATGGGATCCCAAATCATGTTGCTCTCAAGAGCTCGTTTCATCAACTCGTGGGATTGGGAGGTTGACGAGGGTTCATGAGTACCTACACAAAACAAAGGCAAAGGGAAAATTGTGTGTGGCGTGGTATATGTACACATCATTCATTATGATGCGCATGTGCATGTGTTGGTTAGCACAAAATATCCAATGCTCAAATAAATGAGTTGCATGATATACAAACATGTCATCCATCATGAAAAGTTTGTTATTATGTATAGCATAATGGAGACTCATGTTGTGTAATGCTCCATGAGAAGTATGCAGGGCATTGTCGTGGATGGTATGCATATGGTGCACACAAGGGATGGAATCATGCGTACTACATTCCTGTTCATGGCATGGTATATGTGATGAATTGCACACATTTTGCAAAGGTAGCATAGCAATATCATCGCAAGAGAAGCAAAATCCAGTAACTATCATCTTGTCATCTATGCCATAAGTGCAAATTGGATTTAATTTAGTGGGGTATGCATAGGTACTATGTTGAGATTGTAATGATGCAATATGGGAGATCTCACTCATAGCATATGACAAGTTTAAGGGATTTTCAAACATGACATGACCGATAGAAATTTCACATGATACCCTATGGAGCATAGCATCACAACTAGGCAATTCGACATGCTCATCATCATATTCATCATAAATAGGTGGCACATCTAAGCATGTAGAAGACATAGTATGTGGTGAATCCATAAGGTGATCATCATCATGCAAGCAATCGATGTGAAGATAGTCCACTAGTGGGACAAGCGAAGCATCATCGCCTATGTTACCTTTGGAGCTCCACTCATGTGTTGTAGATGAGGTGTCAAAGATTGATGGAACCATGTGGGGGTGCATCATCATCCACCATGGCCATCGTCGTCATTGTTGGAGGTATGGACTCGTAGAGGGTAGGCACATCGTCATGTAGGAGATCTAGCACCAAAGAAAACACACTCGGAGTAGAGCTGAAGTTGTTAGAAATCATAGTGGCCTCACATGCCCTCTCAACTACCTCACTCACTAGGTGTTGTATCTCAGTCACTCCCGCTAGGATGCTCTCACTCATATGGCTGGTGGAGTTACTCAAATGGCTCTGAATCTCACATAGGATGTGTGGCATGCTCTCATGTATGGGGCTAGTGGTGATCACACTCATCTTCTCAAAGGAAATGAACTCAATGTCATATATGATACGTCTTCGACGTATCTATAATTTTTTTATTGTTCCATGCGATTATATTATCTTTCTTGGGTGTTTCACAATCATTTTATAGCAATTTATATCATTTTTTGGGACTAACCTATTGACATAGTGCCCAGTGCCAATTGTTGTTTTTTGCTCTCTTTTTTTATTTCGCGGAATATCAGTATCCAACGGAGTCCAAATGCAGCGAAACTTTTTCGATAATTTTTATGGACCAGAAGGAACAAGTTAGGCCAAAGAAGTACCAGAGGGATGCCCCGAGGGGGCACAACACACCTGGGTGCTCCTGGGGGCCCATGCGCGCCCTGGTGGGTTGTGCCCACCTTGGTGGCCTCCTGCCGCCTCTTCGCTCTATAAATACCCCAATATTCTAAAAAAACCTAGGGGAGTCGACGAAACACAATTCCAGCCGCTGCAAGTTCCAGAACCATGAGATCCAATCTAGACACCATCACGGAGGGGTTCATCATCCTTACTGGTACATCTCCGATGATGCATGAGTAGTTCATTGTAGACCTATGGGTTCGTAGGCAGTAGCTAGATGGCTTCTTCTCTCTTTTTGATTCTCAATACAATGGTCTCTTGGAGATCTATTTGATGTAACTCTTTTTGTGGTGTGTTTGTTGGGATCCGATGAACTTTGACTTTATGATCAGATCTATATCCATGAAAGTTATTTGAGTTTTATTTGATCTCTTATATACATGATTACTTATACCTCGTATTTCTTCCTCGAATCTTTAGTTTAGTTAGGCCGACTAGATTGATTTTTCTTGCCATGGGAAGAGGTGTTTTTTGATGGGTTCGATCGTGTCGTGTTCTTTCCCAGTGACAGAAGGGGCAGTAAGACACGCATGTATCGTTGCTATTAAGGATAACAAGATGGGGGCTATTCCTACATGAATAGATCTCGTCTACATCATTTCATTGTTCTTATTGCATTACTCCATTTCTCCATGAACTTAATACACTAGATGCATGTTGGATAGCAGTCGATGTGTGGATAATAGTAGTAGATGCAGGCAGGAGTCGGTCTACTAATCTTGGACGTGATGCCTATATAATGATCATTGCCTGGATATCGTCATAATTATTCGAAGTTCTATCAATTGCCCAATAGTAATTTGTTTACACACTGTATGCTATTTTCTCGAGAGAAGCCACTAGTGAAATCTATGGGCCCCCGGTTTATTTTTCTTGTCTTATATTTTCAGATCTATATTGCTATTTGCCTTTTTATTTATTTTCATCTTTTATTTTCTAATCTATATTACCAAAACCCAAAAATACCTCGCTGAATTTTATTTGCCGTTATTTTATTTGCATCTACCATTCTATCTCTTTAGCAATCTTTTACCCGAGAGGGATTGACAACCCGTCTTACACGTCGGGTTGCAAGTATTTGTCCTTTGTGTGCAGGTACCATTTACATAGTGTTTCTTGGTTCTCCTACTGGTTCGATAACCTTGGTTTCATAATTGAGGGAAATACCTACCGTACATGTACTACATCATCCCTTTCTCTTGGGGGAAATACTGATGCGTACACGAGCTAGCATCAATATATCATGGAGTCACTCATCTCACTCATGGGATGGTGGCTCTCCTCACATGAAAATTGGGGCATCTCGTCATATGTGGGTGCCGGAGAGATGTAGGTGCAAATGTCTCCATACTCGACTCCTTTCGCCTGCTTGGTTGAAGGGACAGTCCCATGGTCAACCTCCTCATCCATAATGCCTCCGAAGATGAATGTCATAGTAAGTGGAAAATAATCACTCTCTTCCGAGACCAAAGAGAGGATCTCATGTGCAGTCCCGTAGCTTGACTCGGAGTAGGAGTCCCATTGGGGCGTCATCTTCATGTTCTTGAAGAGGGTCGTGTTCGCCACCGTGGTCGAAGGGGATGGCCCTTGCTCGACCGTCTTGTCATCATCTTGTATGAGACCCATACGATGTCGCAGCTTGTAGCTCTTCTCCATGACTGAAGGAAATTTCCCATGCTCGGCCATTCTCCTTGAGGGGCTTCCGAAGATGCTTGTCGGTGGTTGCCTTGGACTTGACGATGTTGATGTAGGTGTACTTGTGGGAAGTAGGCAAAGATGTCATACGTCTGAAGGCGGAGATGCCTTGATAATACTTGGCAAAGATGCCGCATTGCTGGTGGTGGATGTAGCTTCCTCTTGGTGGTGCTCGTCTCACGGTCTTCTGTTGTGCTCATGAAGCTTGGTCATAGCTTGATGTTGAGCTTGTTGGGACTTTTCGGTGTGTGCATCTCAAGTGCCATCGTGTTGATGTGATGTTTTCGTGCTTGACCTTGTATGCGATGGTGCTCCTTGTCTCTAAGATGAGGACGTGGTCGAAGTGTGCTTGCATCGGATGAATGCTTCGAAGACTTGCAACTTGAGCATCATCGCCTTGAAGATGACGAAGGGGAAGAAGACCTATAGTTGGCCAAGCATGTGTGCGTCCAACTTGTTGTCGATGTAGTCTCTTTTCCTTTCTTCGGAGTGTCGTATGTCGATGGAGAGTCGCTAGATGCAGTGAAATACCGAAGATGATGTGCTTTGCCTATCCATCACAAGTCTCGAGAAAAGGTGAGAAGGGAATGTGAGAACAATACCAAAGTTACCTTTTCCGAAGATTGACTATGTATTGTGTATCACTCAAGGTAATGCTACAATAGTAGAATTGGTACCAGGTTTGCTTCTCACACCTACAAATGTAAGGGCTTATCAAGGAGCTTGGTTAGGATGAGTGGTACAAATTTTCAAGCAAATGTTAGTCAAGATATCGATAAGCTTGAGAAGGTTTGCAAGTAAAGAAAATAGATCAAAGCCGAGGATAACTCTTGGAAAAACACACATGAAGAGATAAGTGGGATCCGAGCAACCATGGAATGAGCAAAAAATGTGAGACCACCGAAAATGCTCTTGTTGCACGGATACTAGAGAGACAATAGCTCGATTGCTCAAATGGGCTAGATACACGTGTGCACCAACCTATGAGAGTAATGTGCCGTCTTCAATCCCAAATAAGCTATGTGTGTATGATCCAATATGCAAAATGACTCAATGCTATTTCTATTGCTTACAAGCTCTTTTGTATCTCCTCTTTTGCTTAAAAGCTTTTGCTCTCTTTTTTTATGCTTGATGCTCCAGCGAAGTATGATATGAGACAAGTATGTAAGATATGCGTGGGAGAGACTTATGGCACAATGATGACAGCAAGATGATTGCACGCTAAAATTAGCTATGAGGTGTAAGTGTATCACTAAAGTGCACAAATAGCATGGCCCGACAATTCTCGACTCGCTAGTCTCGATAGGTAAGGTACGCAATTGGCTTGGGGCGATCAATGCAATGGCAAGAATGTGTACAATGATGTCATCAAGGTCACCGTCCTTGCTTACAGTTAGTATGAAGATGAAGTGTTCATCGTCAATGTCAAGACCAGGGTGGTGTTGAGTAGCGGTGATGTCGAAGTCGAACCGTTCCTAAGTAGCCGAAACACCTTAGGAAATGGAAAAATCGCAAACTCAAAATCTCAAACGTCAAATGTCAAGTGGTGGTAGCGGAAATGTGGTTGATGAAGGAGCAACTGTCCCTAAGTAGCCTAAACACCTTAGGAGACTCGAGTCACAACTCAAGCAACACAAATGCTAAATGGAGCAAAATGGGTAAGTTTGTGGAAAGCTACGGTGGTTTTGCGGATGATATGGTCGTTGTCAATGTCGAGTCCGAGGTGATGATTGATACATCTCCACCGTATCTATAATTTTTTATTGTTCCATTTTGTTATATTATCATTCTTGGATGTTTTATAATCATTTTCTAGTCATTTATATCATTTTTGGTACTAACCTATTGACATAGTGCCAAGTGCCAGTTGTTGTTTTATGGTTTTTTTACATCGCAGGAAATCAATACCAAACGGAGTCCAAATGCAGCGAAAATTTCTATGGATTTTTCTGGACTAGAAGACACTTGTTGGGCCAAAGAAGTACTATAGGGGTGCTTCGAGGGGAGCATAACCCACCAGGGCGTGCCTGGGGCCGTGGCGCGCCAGGTGGGTTGTGCCCACCTCAGTGTCCTCCCGCACTACCTCTTTGCTCTATAAGTACCCCCAATATTCCAGAAACCCTAGGGGAGTCAACGAAAATCAATTACAGTCATCGCAAGTTCCAGAAACACCAGATCCAATCTAGACACCATCATGGAGGGGTTAATTATCCTCATTGATGCATCTCTGATGATACATGAGTAGTTCATTGTAGACCTACGGGTCCGTAGTTAGTAGCTAGATGCCTTTCTCTCTCTCGTTTGATTCTCAATAGAATGATCTCTTGGACATCCATATGATGTAACTCTTTTTGCGGTGTGTTTGTTGGGATCCGATGAACTTTGAGTTTATGATCAGATCTACGTTTTTATCCATGAAAGTTATTTGAGTCTTCTTTGATCTCTTTTATGCATGATTGCTTATAGCCTCGTATTTCTTCTCCGATATTTGGTTTTTTTTTGCCAACTTGATCTATTTATCTTGTAATGGGAAAGGTGCTTTGTGATGGGTTCGATCTTACGGTGCTTGATTCCAGTGATAGAAGGGGAACCAACACGTATGTATTGTTGCCATTAAGGATAACAAGATGGGGTCTATTTATACATAAATAGATCTTGTCTACATCATGTCATCATTCTTATTGCATTACTCTGTTTTTGCATGGACTTAATACACTAGATGCATGCTGGATAGCGGTCGATGTGTGGAGTAAAAGTAGTAGATGCAGGCAGGAGCTAGTCTACTAATCTTGAACGTGATGCCTATATAATGATCATTTACTGGATATCGTCATGAGTATTTGAATTCTATCAATTTCCCAATAGTAATTTGTTTATCCACCGTTTGCTATTTTTCTCGAGAGAAGCCACTAGTGAAACCTACGGCCCCAGGGTCTCTTCTTTAATATATTGGCCTTTCGCGATCTATTCTCATTTGCTTTTATTTTCAGATCTATTAAATCAAAAATAAAAATACTTTGTTGCACTTTATTTTATTTGCGATCTATTTATCCAATCTATTACAACTTTCTCCCGTCCACTTGCCAATTTCTGGCGCCGTTACCCGAAAGGGATTGACGACCCCTTTAACATGTAGGGTTGCGAGTATTTGTTATTTGTGTGCAGGACCTGTTTACGTTGTGTTGCGTGGTTCTCCTACTGGTTCGACAACCTTGGTCGCATCACTAAGGGAAATACCGACCGTCTCTGTGTTGCATCATCCCTTCCTCTTTGGGGAAATACCGATGTAGTTCTAGCAGACATCAAAAGTAATTTATGTTGTCGTTGCCGGGGAGACATCATCAACATCAATCGGGTTCCTAATCACAAATATCATCTCGTTGAAATTTACATTATTTTCCATTTGCCTCTCCTTTTCCTCTCCTCCACTTTACAAAAAAATTTGTTTTATTCGCCCTCTTTTTCGTTCGCCGTTTTCTCGTCAGATCCCTTATTTGCTTGAACTTGTCACCATGAGTGATTTTGGTATGGCAGAAACAGATGATGGCCTAACTCCTAAAATGGAGCGTGCGAGTAATCTAGATGCCAAAACTTTTGTCTTGGGCAAGGGAATGTTATGGAAAAATAACTTATCCAAGAATTTTTCAATTGTGTCAGAAGTTTAACTCTTGATGATGCTCCTATACTTAAGAAAACAAAATCTTATGTAGAAGCTATTTCGGCACTAGTTCTGAAACTTGAAAATAAATTTATTAGTACTCATCCTACCTTGCTAAGGTTGTTCTATGAGTTACCTATTATAAAGAATCCTAAAGCTAAAAAGTTATTCACTCTTGTTCTCATGAATGAATTTGACTACATAATACGGGATGCTAGGGAAATCTTTGATTTTATGGTATGAATCATGAAAAAAAAACCATGATTGATGAAATTCTTTTAAATAGTGATTATGCTTTAAGACATTTGCTTGGGAATAATCAAATCTTTGATGGGAATCTTAAAAGGCAAGTCCCTGTTTTAGATATAATCCAACAAGTTTTCAATGATGTTAATCAACACTATTCTTGGATTGTTTTCGGAAATCAAAGGGGATACAACGATAAGCAACTTGATAGTGCTAAAGTATCTATGGATAATACATTTTATGTTGTTTTTGCAAAACCTCGTGATAAAAATACCTCTAAGGGAAACAAGGACAAAGATGACAAAACTTAGATCCTTTGCATTATGCCTAGCTCAGGGCGTAAAACGATAGCGCTCGTTGGGAGGCAACCCAACTTGTATCATTTTGCTTTTTGATTTTCTTGCTGTTTTAAATGAAATTCCCAATTATGCCTCTGAGTAGATGTGTTTTTGTGTTTTAAATTAGTGTTTGTGCGAAGCAAAGCCTTTGGGATGATTTGGGTGAGAGTTGATTTGATCTTGCTGAAAAACAAAAACTTTTGCGCTCACAAAAAATTCCCATTTTTAGTAGAAGAGTGATTTTGAGTTGACTCTTTTTGAAGAAGACTTATATACAAATTGACCACGTTGTCCTAAGTTTTCAGAATTTTTTGAGTTACAAAAATATTCGAAATATCCAGATTGCTACAGACTGTTCTGTTTTTGACAAATTCTGTTTTGTTTGCGTTGTGTGCTTGTTTTCATGATTCTATGGTTTTCTTTGAAGAGTTTTTGCCATAGAAAAGTTGGAATACATTAGATATAATTCAAAAATAAAATATGAATGGGTTTGAAATAGTGATTCTGTTTTGTTTGCGTTGTGTGCTTGTTTTCATGATTCTATGGTTTTCTTTGAAGAGTTTTTGCCATAGAAAAGTTGGAATACATTAGATATAATTCAAAAATAAAATATGAATGGGTTTGCAATAGTACTTATAGTAGTGGTTTGCTTTCTTATACTAACGGAACTCTTGAAGGTTTTGTTGAGTTTTGTGTGATTGAAGTTTTCAAGTTTTGGGTGATATTACGATGGATGAAGGAATAAGGATTAGCAAAAGGCTAAGCTTGGGGATGCCCAAGGCACCCCAAGATAATATTCAAGAAGTATCAAGCAACTAAGCTTGGGGATGCCCCCGAGTGGCATCCCCTCTTTCTTCTAATGACCATCGTTATTTTACATGGAGCTATATTTTTATTCGTCACATATATGAGTTTTGCTTGGAGCGTCTTGTATGATATGAGTCTTTGCTTGTTTTGCTTTTTATTTTAAGTCTTGAATCCTTTGTACACACCATTTTGAGAGAGCCAAAAATTATGCTATGCTTGCTCCTATGCTTCACATAAATTTTTAGAGCCATGGAATTGCTCTAGTGCTTCACTTATATCTTTTTGAGCATGGTTTTCTTGTTATTGTTGAAGGAATTATCTCATGCTTCACTTATATTTATTTGGGAGTTAGTAATTTTTTTTAAGAAATTCTCCCTTGCTTCACTTAGATTATTTTGAGAGAAAGAAATACTATGCCCATGTTCTTTACTTATATTTGTTTGAGCTTATTAAAAGCAACATATGAAACTAGTCCCAAAGTCATAGATATCCAAGGAGTATATAATAAAAACTTTCATGAAGATCATTGGACAAAATAAATTTGGTTGTTCGTAATGGTTTTGAGATATGACGATATGATATGTGAGGCATGTTGATGAGTAATTATGCTTTAATAAGAATATTAGTGTTAAGGTTTGTGATTCCCTATGCAAGCACGAAAGCCAATAGGTATGCAATGAAATTACATCCTACTTGTGGTGCATTATTTGGTGTTAGTTATGCTTAATGCTTGCTTATGAGGTTTTTCGTTTCTTGGTTGGATGCTTCTCAATCTTTTTGCTAGCCTTCATTTGCACTAAGTATGATCACTTCTTGTGCATCCAAAACCATTTAAACTAGTTTTGCCATATGAGTCCACTATACCTACATATATGCGGTATTTCCGTGCCGTTCTAGACGAATTTGTACGTGCCATCTCTAATTTTCAAAATAAATTTCTCTCAATTTTCGCTTTGACCTCTGGCACCTCTACAAATTCCTACTTCCCTCCGTGAAGGGCCTTTCTTTTACTTTATGCAATTTTTATTTTTTACTTGAGTCTCCATCTTATCTTATAAAGCACCAACTAAGGGGCACTATGATCATACTTGAGCATTGGGTATAGCTAGTATTCGAGTGTGTTTCATGAATGGATCAATGATTTAGCATAATGGGCTAGGGATAACTTGCTTTAGTGTTGATATTTTGAAAGACATGGTTGCTTGTTGATATGCTTGAGTATTAAAGTCTTCATGTCAAAACTAGACTATTGCTTTGAACCATATAAAAGTCCAAATGTCCATCCTACAAAGAAAAGAATATGTGATGAACATGTTAGGCAGCATTTAACATAAAAAAAATTGTTTTTATCATTTACCTACTCGAGGACGAGAAGGAATTAAGCTTGGGGATGCTGATACGTCTATAACGTATCTATAATTTTTAATTGTTCCATGTTGTTATATTATCATTCTTGGAAGTTTTACAATCATTTTATAGTCATTTTATATCATTTTTTGGTACTAACCTATTGACATAGTGCCAAGTGCCAGTTGTTATTTTCTGCTTGTTTTTTACATCGTAGGAAATCAATACCAAACGGAGCCCAAAAGCAGCAAAACTTTTTGTGGATTTTCCTGGACCAGAAGACACCTATTGGGCCAAAGAAGTACCAAACGGGTGCTCCAAGGGGAGCACAACCCACCAGGGTGCGCCTGGGGGCCCAGGCGCGCCCAGGTGGGTTGTGCCCACCTCGGTGGCCTCCCACACCGCCTCTTTGCTCTATAAATACCCCAATATTCCAGAAACCCTAGCGGAGTCAATGAAAATTAATTCCAGCCGCCGCAAGTTCCAGAAACACCAGATCCAGTCTAGACACCATCACAGAGGGGTTCATCATCCTCATTGGTGCCTCTTCGATGATGCGTGAGTAGTTCATTCTAGACCTACGGGTCCGTAGTTAGTAGCTAGATGGCTTTCTCTCTCTAGTTTGATTCTCAATACAATGGTCCCTTGGAGATCCGTATGATGTAACTATTTTTGTGGTGTGTTTGTTGGGATCTGATGAACTTTGAGTTTATGATCAGATCTATGTTTTTATCCATGAAATTTTTTGAGTCTTCTTTGATCTCTTTTATGCATGATTGCTTATAGCCTCGTATTTCTTCTCCGATAGTTGGGTTTTGTTTGGCCAACTTGATCTAATTATCTTGCAATGGGAAGAGGTGCTTTATGATGGGTTCGATCTTACGATGCTTCATCCCAGTGACAGAAGGGGAACCGACACGTATCTATCGTTGCCATTAAGGATAACAAGATGGGGTCTATTTGTACATAAATAGATCTTGTCTACATCATGTCATCATTCTTATTGCATTACTCCATTTTTCCATCAACTTAATACACTAGATGCATGTTGGATAGCACCCGATGTGTGGAGTAATAGTAGTAGATGCAGGCAGGAGTCGGTCTACTAATCTTGGACGTGATGCCTATATAATGATCATTGCCTGGATATCGTCATGAGTATTTGAAGTTCTATCAATTGCCCAATAGTAATTTGTTTATCCACCATCTGCTATTTTTCTCGAGAGAAGCCACTAGTGAAACCTACGGCCCCGAGGTCTCTTCTTTAACATATTTGCCTTTTGTGATCTACTTTCATTTGCTTTTATTTTTAGATCTATTAAACCAAAAATACAAAAATACGTTGCTGCACTTTATTTTATTTGTGATCTATTTATCCAATCTATTACAACTTTCTCCCGTCCACTTGCCAATTTCTAGCGTCGTTACCCGGAAGGGATTGACAACCCCTTTAACACGTCAGGTTGCGAGTATTTGTTATTTGTGTGCAGGAGCTGTTTACGTTGGGTCGCATGGTTATCCTACTAGTTTGATAAACTTGGTCTCATCATTGAGGGAAATACCTACCGTCATTGTGCTGCATCATCCCTTCCCCTTTAGAGAAATACCGACTTAGTTCTAGCAGACATCAATAATGAATGGTGGTGTCTTCGAAGTCAAACTGTTTCTAATTAGCTGAAACACCTTAGGAAACGGAAACCACAACTCAAAATTGGTCAAATGCAGAAGGTGGATGCTTTTATGATGAAAATTTTAATGGAAGCAAATGGTGGTGGTACTGAACTAAAAGTATGAGGGATGTCAAGAGCTACAAAATGAGCTAAAGAAACGAAAAACGGACTTCTGTAGTGAAAGTTATGGTGAAAACGGAGTTAGGCTAGGACTAAAACTTGGTGGTGCGGGCGCCCGGTGGTTGAGGGTGCGGGTGCCCGGGGTGGTCAGGGAAAATTTCCCAGGGGTGCGGGCACCCGGGGGTTTGGGGTGCGGGTGCCCGAGGGTGGACGATTTGTGCGGAAATTTTTTAGAAGAGTCCAAATTCAGTGGATTTCATGGTGGGAAGGGTGGGGATGGTTGGGGAGGGGCTAGATCCACTTACCAAACAACAAATCCATGGACCAAAACAACAAAATCTCACATGATCTAACAAATTGCAAGAAAAAAAGTGGTAATTTTTGTGGGGATTTTCAAATTGGGACCAAAAAGCAACAAACTAGGCTAGCAAATGGGGGGTAGGAACTCCAAGATGCGAATCAACCTTGCTCATGATACCAAGATGTTGTAGGGTCAAACCCTAAGAGATATCTTTTCAAACTTGGAGGGGGAAAAGGATGAACTCACAAGAACACAAGGGGAAAATCACTCAAAAAACCCAATTACGCATGCACTAGAGTAGCACATATGAGATCCACATGAATACAAGAACAATTCAAAGAAAATAGCACTAGTGTAAAGTTCTTCCCACTCCCAAGAGAGGTGAGGTCTTGATGATAGTCTTCTCCAAGAGGAGGCCTTGAAATCCATAAGGGGATCTACTCCTTGGAGGTCTTGATCTCCAAGAGGAGGGGGAAGATGAGCAAAGCTCTCTCAATGTCTATCCAGTACTTTGCTAATGCTATCAATAAGCTAGATGTGGGCTACTTATAGGCTAGGGACGAATTGGGGGAAAACAGGGTTCCAAGTGTCATTTCGGCCTAAGTGCGCGCAGGCACAACTGTAGGGGTCCGGGCACCCGGGGTAAAGGGGACTGCGCACCCCAGGGTCACGCTGGGGAGGAGGGCCGGCACCTTGTTTGGAGGTCCGGCACCCGGACTAGTAAGGGGTGCCGCACCCTGGCGGTAGAAGGGCTGGGCACCCGGGGTAGGAGGGTCGGGCACCCGGGGTGGTCGCTGGGTGGAGGGACCGGGCACCCGGGGTGGAGAGGCCAGGCACCCGGGGTGCGCCCAGGTGGGGGCACCCGGGGCTGTAGGGGTCGGGCGCCCCTGGTGTCCAGGGGCTTTGCCCACCCCACGGCCGCATGTCCGGGCACCCGGGGGTTCTCTTGTCCAGGCACCCGGGGTGTTCGGGAGGTCTCCGATCTTTCGCTTCTTGGGGTTCATCTTCCTCTCCTTCTCCTTGGGACTCCGTGTGGACTTGGTGATCCCTCCATGCTTCCTCATGGTCTTCTCCATGGTACCTAAGAATGCATAACAGTTCTGATTGAGGTACAAGCCATTTCTTATGTGAATCCAAAGGGAGCTCGAAGAGGAAAGAGGTAACCTCGGTTTCGATATCACGTGCATGGGCTCTCGTCATTGGTCCACTTGGTGTTTGTGGTGATGATGGAATGTCCATGGAGATGATCATAGGATGCTCGACATCAGAAACGATTCTGCATCTACTACTATTACACCACACATAGACCGCTATTCAGCATGCATCTATTGTATTAAGTTCATGAAGAAACGGAGTAATGCAATAAGAATAATGACATGATGTCGACAAGATCTATTCATGTAGGAATATACCCCATCTTTTTATCCTTAATGTAAATGATACAAGCGTGTCATGTCTCTTTTTGTCACTAAGATTGAGCACCGCAAGATCGAACCCATCTCAAAGCACCTCTTCCCATGGCAAGAAATATCAATCTAGTTGGCCAAACCAAACCAAAGTTTCAGAGAAGAAATACGAGGCAATAGCAATCATGCATATAAGAGTTCAACAATGGCTCAAATCATATTCATAGATAGATCTGATCATAAACTCACAATTCATTGGATCCCAACAAAAACATCGCAAAAAGGTTACATAAAATAGATCTCCGAAGATAACATTGTATTGAAGATCAAAAAGAGAGAAGAAGCCATCTAGCTACTGCCTACGGACCCATAGGTCTGTGGTAAACTACTCACGCATCATTGGAGGAGCACCAATGAGGATGATGAACCCCTCTGTGATCGTTTCCCCCTTTGGCAAGGTGCCGGAAAAGGGCTCTGGATTGAATCTCGTGGGAACTTGCGGCGGTGGAAACTCTGGTCCCTCGACTCCCCTAGGGTTTCTGAAATATTTGGCTATTTATAGAGCTGACAGGCAGTGGAGAAGGGGCTTGTGGGCCCCACTACCCACCAGGGCGCGTTGGGGGCCTCTGTGGCACCATGGTGCCTTGTGGGCCCCATGGGCCTCCCCTCAGGCACTTCCTTGGCTCCCAAGTTGTCTTCTGTACAGAAAAAATTCACCAAAAAGTTTCGTGGCATTTGGAATTCGTTTGGTACTGATATTCTGCGAATTAAAAAACAAGCAAAAAAACAGCAACTGGCACTAGGCACTATGTCAATAGGTTAGTCCCAAAAAATGATATGAAATTTCTATAAAATGAATATAAAACATCCAAGATTGATAATATAACAGCACGGAACAATAAAAAATTATAGATACATTGGAGAGTTATCACTCGCCCGCCTACTTGGATAACTAGTGACGCTGATTCACTGCCTCGCTGTCGACACCCCTCACCCGCATCACCGTCGTTGGTTGCAGCGTGGCGTGCCTCAACCGCAGCTTCGCGTACTCGCAGCCGCAACACTCCGGTCACCATGCCTACCGCGACTCCCGTGACCTCCCCCCATGTAGCTCTGGTAAATGACTGTCACAGCTCGGTGGAGAAGCGGCCCCACCATCCAACTCATATCAAAACACCTGCCACCATTTCAAGCATTATCATGTCGGGGTTGCAGCACTGCCACCACACGGTTCCAGCATCCTCAATGCGCCATCACACCTCTCGCCATCACCACATGTAACATTTGCTATGGCCAGTCCACCATCCTTGACTCGTCATGCGCCCATCGCAGTTCCCATGCCGATTCTAGCATTGCGATGTTGGGGTTGCCGCACACCTCGTTACTGGTTCCAGCATCAAGGACCATAGTCGTAGCAAAAATGTTATCGTCGCCATAGCACTGGCTCCTACTACTTCCAACATCAAAGATCATAGTCATACAAAAAAGATAACATCGTCGTAGAGTCAGCTCATGTTGGTTCTAGCAACCTCCATGGCCGGTTGCAACATCTGCCATCATCGGTCCTAGCATATGGCGCTGACGGTCGCAACATTCCATGCTGACCATGTGTCCCTGATTGAAACTTCTAATTCACTGTCGCGACTTTCACCTACCCTCGTACCAGTTTTGTCCCTTGCCGATTGTAGCACATCATCGTAGCTTCCTCGTTGGCCTCGTAGCACTAGTTGTCCCCACACATCCCTCCAGCTTTGTCTTTGGAGGGTTGTGATATGTCTCCAACATATCTATAATTTTTTATTGTACCATGTTGTTATATTATCATACTTGGATGTTCTATATTCATTTTATAGCAACTTTATATCATTTTTTGGGACTAGCCTATTGACTTAGTGTCGAGTGTCGGTTGCTGTTTTTGCTTGTTTTTTACTTTGCAAAATATCAACAAACGAAGTCCAAATGCCACGAAACTTTTTAGAGATTTTTTCTACCCAGAAGACAAATTGGGAGCCACGGAAGTACTAGAGAGGAGGCCCGTGGGGCCCACAAGGCACCAGGGCGCACCAGAGACCCCTGGTGTGCCCTGGTGGGTAGTGGGGCCCATAGACCCCCTCCCCACTACCTCTTAGCTCTATAAATACCCAAATATTCCAGAAACCCTAGGGGAGTCGACAAAAAACAATTCCAGCCGCTGCAAGTTCCAGAACTACAAGATCCAATCTAGAGCCCTATTCTGGCACCTTGCCAGAGGGGAACACGATCACGGAGGGGTTCATCATCCTCATTGGTGCTCCTCCGATGATGCGTGAGTATTTTACCACAGAACTATGGGTCCGTAGGCAGTAGCTAGATGGCTTCTTCTCTCTTTTTGATTCTCAACACAATGGTCTCCTCAATGTTCTTGGAGACCTATTTGATGTAATGACTTTTTACGGTGTGTTCGTTGGGATCTGATGAATTGTGAGTTCATGATCAGATCTATCTATGAATATTATTTGAGTCTTCTTTGATCTCTTATATGCATGATTATTATAGCCTCGTATTTCTTCTCCAATACTTTGGTTTGGTTTGGCCAACTAGATTGATTTTTCTTGCAATGGGAAGAGGTGCTTTGTGATGGGTTCAATCTTGTGGTGTTCAATCTTAGTGACAGAAGGAGAAGTGACACGCATGTACCGTTGCCCTTAAGGATAAAAAGATGGGGCCTATTCCTACATGAATAGATCTTGTCTACATCATGTCATCGTTCTTATTGCATTACTCGGTTTCTCCATGAACTTAATACACTAGATGCATGCTGGATAGCAGTCTATGTGTGGTGTAATAGTAGTAGATGCAGAATTGTTTCGGTCAACTAATCTTGGATGTGATGCATATATACTTGATCATTGCCTTGGATATCATCATAATTATTTGCTCTTCTATCAATTGCCCAATAGTAATTTGTTTACCCACCATATGTTATTTTCTCTGGAGAAGCCATTAGTGAAATCTACGGCCCCCGGATCTATTTCCTATCATATTTTTTTCACATATATTATTCCAAAAACCCCAAAATACCTTGCTGCACTTTTTCTTTATTTATTTTATTTTGTGTTTTTGTCAGATCTATTTATCAAATCTCATACAATTTAATCTATCTCAGTACCGAGGAGGGATTGACAATTCCTCTTATGCGTTGGGCTGCAAGTATTTGTTATTTGTGTGGAGGTGTTGTTTACATAGTGTTGCTTGGTTCTCCTAGTACTGGATTGATAACCTTGGTTTCATATTGAGGGAAATACTTACCGTTGTTGTGATGCATCATGCATCCTCTCCTCTCCAGGGAAATGTCAACGCAGATACAAGCAATCAGGTTGCAGCACCAACCGCCTACACCACTGCAGCGTTGCCATTTACGGTTTGACGGTACAATACACCGGGAGTGGCCACCAGACGGGAGACCGACAATAGGCCTATCTCATAGCCCACGAGGCTTTGCGAGGAGCCAACCACAGGAGAGGAGCCCAAACGCTTGTGCATGTAGCTATGGACCATCTTGGTGCCTTAGCCAGGATGGCGACTTAGATAAAACTGATCTCATCCGATCCAGCAATACCCCGTCATTTATATAAGGTGCGGGGCTCGGGGTAGGTATTCCCGTCTACACCCGCAGAACCATACTCTCGGTAATCCTATGCTTCATCCCCCATTATAACCCTTGCATGAGGTACTCCACCATGAATACAATCCAAAAGCAGGACGTAGGGTGTTACTCCTTGGCGGAGGCCCGAACCTGGGTAACTTCCTTGTGTAATCTCCGATTTGGTACTTCCAGCAATGTTCGCCATCCTACCGAGGGTACTATTGGGTTAATGCACCATCATCGATCAAAGCACCGACGAAGGCAGCTCGTAGTTGGGCACATTACTATTGCGGGGGAACCAATGCCCCTAGTCATCATAGCATCAATAGTGAAGCCGCAATGGCCTTTGACGGGTCGCGATCTGAGAGCTAGGGGATACATGGTTGTGTGATGTGTTATTGAAGAAGAGAAACTGAAAGTGGAATAGTGTGTCACCACAAGGAGAAAAGCAAGTCGAAAGGAATGCCCGTGAAGAGACAATGCTTGAGGAGGAGAGGCATGTGGGCCCCAACTGGGACCCGTGGCCTGTGCAAGAAGATAGTGAGCGAGTAGGCGCGAGATGACCGGCGAAGACTATTGTCAATGGGCCGATTCACACCGCTTTCCTAAAATTTAGCTAAAAACTATTCAACCTATAAAGTTCAAGAGCATCTATAGATGGACTTTGCAAATCCGGTCCCTCAACGCCCACGGGAGCGCCCGGGCGCATCTGCGGACATTGACTCTGAAGGAAATATGCCCTAGAGGCAATAATAAAGTTATTATTTATTTCCTTATAATCATGATAAATGTTTATTATTCATGCTAGAATTGTATTAACCGGAAACATAATACATGTGTGAATAAATAGACAAACAAAGTGTCACTAGTATGCCTCTACTTGACTAGCTCGTTAATCAAAGATGGTTATGTTTCCTAACCATGAACAATGAGTTGTTATTTGATTAACGAGGTCACATCATTAGTTGAATGATCTGATTGACATGACCCATTCCATTAGCTTAGCACCCGATTGTTTAGTATGTTGCTATTGCTTTCTTCATGACTTATACATGTTCCTATAACTATGAGATTATGCAACTCCCGTTTGCCGGAGGAACACTTCGGGTGCTACCAAACGTCACAACGTAACTGGGTGATTATAAAGGAGCATTACAGGTGTCTCCAAAGGTACATGTTGGGTTGGCGTATTTCGAGTTTAGGATTTGTCACTCCGATTGTCGGAGAGGTATCTCTGGGCCCTCTCGGTAATGCACATCAGATAAGCCTTGCAAGCATTACAACTAATATGTTAGTTGTGAGATGATGTATTACAGAACGAGTAAAGAGACTTGCCGGTAATGAGATTGAACTAGGTATTGGATACCGACGATCGAATCTCGGGCAAGTAACATACCGATGACAAAGGGAATGATGACAAAGGGAACAACGTATGTTGTTATGCGGTCTGACCGATAAAGATCTTCGTAGAATATGTAGGAGCCAATATGGGCATCCAGGTCCCGCTATTGGTTATTGACCGGAGACATGTCTCGGTCATGTCTACATTGTTCTCGAACCGTAGGGTCCGCACGCTTAAAGTTACGATGACAGTTATTATGAGTTTATGCATTTTGATGTACCGAAGTTAGTTCGGAGTCCCAGATGTGATAAAGGACATGACGAGGAGTCTCGGAATGGTCGAGACATAAAGATTGATATATTGGATGACTATATTCGGACACCGGAAAGGTTCCGGAGAAGTTTCGGATAAAACTGGAGTACCGGAGGGGTTACCGGAACCCCTCGGGGGTTAATGGGCCTTATGGGCCTAATGTGGAGAAGAGGAAGGGGGCTGCCAGGGCAGGCCGCGCGCCCCCTCTCTTCCTAGTCCGAATTGGACAAGGAGGGAGGGGCGGCGCCCCCCCCCCCTTTCCTATTCTCCCTCCACCTCTCCTAGTTGGACAAGGAACGGGGAGGGGAGTCCTACTCCCGGTAGGAGTAGGACTCCTCCTGCGCCCTCCTCTAGGCCGGCGCACCCCCCCCCCTTGGATCCTTTATATACGGAGGCAGGGGGCACCCTAGGACACACAAGTTGATCATTGAGATCGTTCCTTAGCCGTGTGCGGTGCCCCCTGCCACCATATTCCACCTCGATCATATCGTTGTAGTGCTTAGGCGAAGCCCTGCGTCGGTAGAACATCAAGATCGTCACCACGCCGTCGTGCTGACGGAACTCCTCCCCGAAGCTTTGCTGGATCGGAGCCCGGGGATCGTCATCGAGCTGTACGTGTGCTAAGAACTCGGAGGTGCCAGAGTAACGGTGCTTGGATCGGTTGGATTGGGAAGAAGACGTACGACTACTTCCTCTATGTTGTGTCAATGCTTCCGTTGCGATCTACAAGGGTACGTAGATCATACTCTCCCCTTGTTGCTATGCATCACCATGATCTTGCGTGTGCGTAGGAAAATTTTGAAATTACTACGTTCCCCAACAGTGGCATCCGAGCCTAGGTTTTATGGTTTGATGTTATTTGCACGAGTAGAACACAAGTGAGTTGTGGACGATACAAGTCATACTGGCAACCAGCATGTCATACTTTGGTTCGGCGGTATTGTTGGACGAGACAACCCGGACCAACCTTACGCGTACGCTTACGCGAGACCGGTTCCCTCGACGTGCTTTGCACATAGATGGCTTGCGGGCGACTGTCTCTCCAACTTTAGTTGAACCGAGTGTGGCTACGCCCGGTCCTTGCGAAGGTTAAAACGGAGTCTATTTGACAAACTATCGTTGTGGTTTTGATGCATAGGTGAGATTGGTTCTTGCTTAAAGCCCGTAGCAGCCACGTAAAACTTGCAACAACAAAGTAGAGGACGTCTAACTTGTTTTTGCAGGGCATGTTGTGATGTGATATGGTCAAGGCATGATGCTAAATTTTATTGTATGAGATGATCATGTTTTGTAACCGAGTTATCGGCAACTGGCAGGAGCCATATGGTTGTCGCTTCATTGTATGCAATGCAATCGCGATGTAATGCTTTACTTTATCACTAAACGGTAGCGATAGTCGTGGAAGCATAAGATTGGCAAGACGACAACGATGCTATGATGGAGATCAAGGTGTCGCGCCGGTGACGATGGTGATCATGACGGTGCTTCGGAGATGGAGATCACAGGCACAAGATGATGATGGCCATATCATATCACTTATATTGATTGCATGTGATGTTTATCTTTGTATGCATCTTATCTTGCTTTGATTGACGGTAGCATTATAAGATGATCTCTCACTAAATTATCAAGAAGTGTTCTCCCTGAGTATGCACCGTTGCGAAAGTTCTTCGTGATGAGACACCACGTGATGATCGGGTGTGATAGGCTCTACGTTCAAATACAACGGGTGCAAAACAGTTGCACACGCGGAATACTCAGGTTATACTTGACGAGCCAAGCATATACAGATATGGCCTCGGAACACGGAGACCGAAAGGTCGAGCGTGAATCATATAGTAGATATGATCAACATAATGATGTTCACCGATGAAACTACTCCATCTCACGTGATGATCGGACATGGTTTAGTTGATTTGGATCACGTGATCACTTAGAGGATTAGAGGGATGTCTATCTAAGTGGGAGTTCTTAAGTAATATGATTAATTGAACTTAAATTTATCATGAACTTAGTACCTGATAGTATCTTGCTTGTTTATGTTGAATGTAGATAGATGGCTCGTGCTGTTGTTCCATTGAATTTTAATGCGTTCCTTGAGAAAGCAAAGTTGAAAGATGATGGTAGCAATTACACGGACTAGGTCCGTAACTTGAGGATTATCCTCATTGCTGCACAGAAGAATTACGTCCTGGAAGCACCGCTGTGTGCCAGGCCTGCTGCTGGAGCAACACCAGATGTTATGAACGTCTGGCAGAGCAAAGCTGATGACTACTCGATAGTTCAGTGTGCCATGCTTTACGGCTTAGAATCGGGACTTCAATGACGTTTTGAATGTCATGGAGCATATGAGATGTTTCAGGAGTTGAAGTTAATATTTCAAGCAAATGCCCGGATTGAGAGATATGAAGTCTCCAATAAGTTCTATAGCTGCAATATGGAAGAGAATAGTTATGTCAGTGAGCATATACTCAAAATGTCTGGGTATAATAATCACTTGATTCAATTGGGAGTTAATCTTCCAGATGATTGCGTCATTGACAGAATTCTCCAATCACTGCCACCAAGCTACAAGAGCTTCGTGATGAACTATAATATGCAAGGGATGAACAAGACTATTCCCGAGCTCTTCGCAATGCTGAAAGCTGCAGAGGTAGAAATCAAAAAGGAGCATCAAGTGTTGATGGTTAACAAAACCACTAGTTTCAAGAAAAAGGGCAAAGGGAAGAAGAAGGGGAACTTCAAGAAGAACGGCAAGCAAGTTTCTGCTCAAGAGAAGAAACCCAAGTCTGGACCTAAGCCTGAAACTGAGTGCTTCTACTGCAAGCAGACTGGTCACTGGAAGCAGAACTACCCAAAGTATTTGGCGGATAAGAAGGATGGCAAGGTGAACAAAGGTATATATCATATACATGTTATTGATGTGTACCTTACTAATGCTCGCAGTAGCACCTGGGTATTTGATACTGGTTCTGTTGCTAATATTTGCAACTCGAAACAGGGGCTACGGATTAAGCGAAGATTGGCTAAGGACGAGGTGACGATGCGCGTGGGAAACGGTTCCAAAGTCGATGTGATCGCGGTCGGCACGCTACCTCTAGATCTACCTTCGGGACTAGTATTAGACCTAAATAATTGTTATTTAGTGCCAGCGTTAAGCCTGAACATTATATCTGGATCTTGTTTGATGCGAGACGGTTATTCATTTAAATCAAAGAATAATGGTTGTTCCATTTATATGAGTAATATCTTTTATGGTCACGCACCCTTGAAGAGTGGTCTATTCTTATTGAATCTCGAGAGTAGTGATACACATATTCATAATGTTGAAACCAAAAGATGCAGAGTTGATAATGATGGTGCAACTTATTTGTGGCACTGCCGTTTAGGTCATATCGGTGTAAAGCGCATGAACAAACTCCATACTGATGGACTTTTGGAACCACTTGATTATGAATCACTTGGTACTTGCAAACCGTGCCTCATGGGCAAGATGACTAAAACACCGTTCTCCGGTACTATGGAGAGAGCAACAGATTTGTTGGAAATCATACATACAGATGTATGTGGTCCGATGAATATTGGAGCTCGTGGCGGATATCGCTATTTTCTCACCTTCACAGATGATTTAAGCAGATACGGGTATATCTACTTAATGAAACATAAGTCTGAAACATTTGAAAAGTTCAAAGAATTTCAGAGTGAAGTGGAAAATCATCGTAACAAGAAAATAAAGTTTCTATGATCTGATCGTGGAGGAGAATATTTGAGTTACGAGTTTGGTGTACATTTGAAAAATTGTGGAATAGTTTCGCAACTCACGCCACCCGGAACACCACAGCGTAATGGTGTGTCCGAACATCGTAATCGTACTTTACTAGATATGGTGCGATCTATGATGTCTCTTACTGATTTACCGCTATCATTTTGGGGATACGCTCTAGAGACGGCCGCATTCAAGTTAAACAGGGCACCATCAAAATCCGTTGAGACGACGCCTTATGAACTATGGTTTGGCAAGAAACCAAAGTTGTCGTTTCTGAAAGTTTGGGGCTGCGATGCTTATGTGAAAAAGCTTCAACCTGATAAGCTCGAACCCAAATCGGAGAAATGTGTCTTCATAGGATATCCAAAGGAAACTATTGGATACACCTTCTATCACAGATCCGAAGGCAAGACTTTTGTTGCTAAATTCGGAAACTTTCTTGAGAAGGAGTTTCTCTCGAAAGAAGTGAGTGGGAGGAAAGTAGAACTTGACGAGGTAACTGTACCTGCTCCCTTGTTGGAAAGTAGTACATCACAGAAAACTGTTTCTGCGACACCTACACCAATAAGTGAGGAAGTTAATGATAATGATCATGAAACTTCAGAACAAGATACTACTAAACCTCGTAGATCAACCAGAGTAAGATCCGCACCAGAGTGGTACGGTAATCCAGTTCTGGAAGTCATGCTACTAGATCATGATGAACCTACGAACTATGAAGAAGCGATGGTAAGCCCAGATTCCGCAAAGTGGCTTGAAGCCATGAAATCTGAGATGGGATCCATGTATGAGAACAAAGTATGGACTTTGGTTGACTTGCCCGATGATCGGCAAGCAATTGAGAATAAATGGATCTTCAAGAAAAAGACTGACGCTGACGGTAATGTTACTATCTATAAAGCTCGACTTGTCACAAAAGGTTTTCGACAAGTTCAAGGGGTTAACTACGATGAGACCTTCTCACCCGTAGCGATGCTTAAGTCTGTCCGAATCATGTTAGCAATTGCCGCATTTTATAATTATGAAATTTGGCAGATGGATGTCAAAACTGCATTCCTGAATGGATTTCTGGAAGAAGAGTTGTATATGATACAACCAGAAGGTTTTGTTGATCCAAAGGGAGCTAACAAAGTGTGCAAGCTCCAGCGATCCATTTATGGACTGGTGCAAGCCTCTCGGAGTTGGAATAAACGCTTTGATAGTGTGATTAAAGCATTTGGGTTTATACAGACTTTCGGAGAAGCCTGTATTTACAAGAAAGTGAGTGGGAGCTCTATAGCATTTCTGATATTATATGTGGATGACATATTATTGATTGGAAATGATATAGAATTTCTGGATAGCATAAAGGGATACTTGAATAAGAGTTTTTCAATGAAATACCTCGGTGAAGCTGCTTACATATTAGGCATAAAGATCTATAGAGATAGATCAAGACGCTTAATTGGACTTTCACAAAGCACATACCTTGACAAGATTTTGAAAAAGTTCAAAATGGATCAAGCAAAGAAAGGGTTCTTGCCTGTGTTACAAGGTGTGAAGTTGAGTCAGACTCAATGCCCGACCACTGCAGAAGATAGAGAGAAAATGAAAGATGTTCCCTATGCTTCAGCCATAGGCTCTATCATGTATGCAATGCTGTGTACCAGACCTGATGTGTGCCTTGCTATAAGTTTAGCAGGGAGGTACCAAAGTAATCCAGGAGTGGATCACTGGACAGCAGTCAAGAACATCCAGAAATACCTGAAAAGGACTAAGGATATGTTTCTCGTATATGGAGGTGACAAAGAGCTCACCGTAAAAGGTTACGTTGGTGCAAGCTTTGACACTGATCCGGACGATTCTAAATCGCAAACCGGATACGTGTTTACATTAAATGGTGGAGCTGTCAGTTGGTGCAGTTCTAAACAAAGCGTCGTAGTGGGATCTACATGTGAAGCGGAGTACATAGCTGCTTCGGAAGCAGCGAACGAAGGAGTCTGGATGAAGGAGTTCATATCCGATCTAGGTGTCATACCTAGTGCATCGGGTCCAATGAAAATCTTTTGTGACAATACTGGTGCAATTGCCTTGGCAAAGGAATCCAGATTTCACAAAAGGACCAAGCACATCAAGAGACGCTTCAACTCCATCTGGGATCTAGTCCAGGTGGGAGACATAGAGATTTGCAAGATACATACGGATCTGAATGTTGCAGACCCGTTGACTAAGCCTCTTCCACGAGCAAAACATGATCAGCACCAAGGCTCCATGGGTGTTAGAATCATTACAGTGTAATCTAGATTATTGACTCTAGTGCAAGTGGGAGACTGAAGGAAATATGCCCTAGAGGCAATAATAAAGTTATTATTTATTTCCTTATAATCATGATAAATGTTTATTATTCATGCTAGAATTGTATTAACCGGAAACATAATACATGTGTGAATAAATACACAAACAAAGTGTCACTAGTATGCCTCTACTTGACTAGCTCGTTAATCAAAGATGGTTATGTTTCCTAACCATGAACAATGAGTTGTTATTTGATTAACGAGGTCACATCATTAGTTGAATGATCTGATTGACATGACCCATTCCATTAGCTTAGCACCCGATCGTTTAGTATGTTGCTATTGCTTTCTTCATGACTTATACATGTTCCTATAACTATGAGATTATGCAACTCCCGTTTGCCGGAGGAACACTTTGGGTGCTACCAAACGTCACAACGTAACTAGGTGATTATAAAGGAGCATTACAGGTGTCTCCAAAGGTACATGTTGGGTTGGCGTATTTCGAGATTAGGATTTGTCACTCCGATTATCGGAGAGGTATCTCTGGGCCCTCTCGGTAATGCACATCACATAATCCTTGCAAGCATTACAACTAATATGTTAGTTGTGAGATGATGTATTACAGAACGAGTAAAGAGACTTGCCGGTAACGATATTGAACTAGGTATTGGATACCGACGATCGAATCTCGAGCAAGTAACATACCGATGACAAAGGGAACAACGTATGTTGTTATGCGGTCTGACCGATAAAGATCTTCATAGAATATGTAGGAGCCAATATTGGCATCCAGGTCCCGCTATTGGTTATTGACCGGAGACATGTCTCGGTCATGTCTACATTGTTCTCGAACCGTAGGGTCCGCACGCTTAAAGTTACGATGACAGTTATTATGAGTTTATGCATTTTGATGTACCGAAGTTAGTTCGGAGTCCCAGATGTGATCACGGACATGACGAGGAGTCTCGGAATGGTCGAGACATAAAGATTGATATATTGGATGACTATATTCGAACACCGGAAAGGTTCCGGAGAAGTTTCGGATAAAACTGGAGTACCGGAGGGGTTACCGGAAGCCCTCGGGGGTTAATGGGCCTTATGGGCCTAATGTGGAGAAGAGGAAGGGGGCTGCCATGGCAGGCCGCGCGCCCCCTCTCTCCCTAGTCCAAATTGGACAAGGAGGGAGGGGCGGCGCCCCCTCTTTCCTATTCTCCCTCCACCTCTCCTAGTTGGACAAGGAACGGGGAGGGGAGTCCTACTCCCGGTAGGAGTAGGACTCCTCCTGCGCCCTCCTCTAGGCCGGCGCACCACCCCCCCTTGGATCCTTTATATACGAAGGCAGGGGGCACCCTAGGACACACAAGTTGATCATTGAGATCGTTCCTTAGCCGTGTGCGGTGCCCCCTGCCACCATATTCCACCTCGATCATATCGTTGTAGTGCTTAGGCGAAGCCCTGCGTCGGTAGAACATCAAGATCGTCACCACGCCGTCGTGCTGACGGAACTCCTCCCCGAAGCTTTGCTGGATCGGAGCCCGGGGATCGTCATCGAGCTGTACGTGTGCTAAGAACTCGGAGGTGCCGGAGTAACGGTGCTTGGATCGGTTGGATTGGGAAGAAGACGTACGACTACTTCCTCTACGTTGTGTCAACGCTTCCGTTGCGATCTACAAGGGTACGTAGATCATACTCTCCCCTCGTTGCTATGCATCACCATGATCTTGCGTGTGCGTAGGAAAATTTTGAAATTACTACGTTCCCCAACAGACTGGTCAAGGCTCAAATTTTCCTTCTCACAACTAGACACCCCAATCATCATATCTCAAATCCATACAAACTCATGCAACTACGTCGATGCATCACACACATCATCCGGCTACTCCATCACTACTAACATTTCATCAGACTACCAAATTTTGGCATCTTTGGCTATGGTGGAGATCATACACGGCTGCCCTTGCCCTTCCCGGCCTTCTCGCGGAAGTACCGGTCGAAGACGTAGTACGGATCGAGCCGGATCTGCTCATCGTCGGAGCTGCCCTCGCCGTCGTTGTCCTCCTTCGGTGGTATTCCGACCATGGTACGGACCGCCCGATTCTGCTCTTGGGCGAGGGTGCGCGTGTTCCTTTGCTATCGTTTCTTCACAATGCGGGCACGGATGGCTTCCTCCTCCGCGAATGGCTCACTCCTCTACGGTTGCACGTGTCGCCGCCATTTCCTCGTGATACGGGCCTCGGTGGCCCTTATCCTTTCCTTCTCACGGGGGGCACACCGGTCCCGCTGTGACTCATTGTCCGCTCGACCGATGATGGGGAAGAGAGATTTTCCGGCTGTCGGGACCGCGATGATCTAGCCCTTAGGACTCGAACGCCCGTTGAGCCGGTGCTATGGAGTCGCACCGTACATATCTTGCCATTGGTCGGGCGCTGTCCTCAATGCCGTAGTACACTCCAGACCGCCATTGCCTCCTCCAACTCGCACACGATGACACCCCACTCGACGGATCCAGACTGGTCGGAGTCAGGTCCGCTGCCCGCCATGCCGGAGATGGACGAATTTAGCCAGAGGTGAACTTGGATGGCGGAGGGGGTGGAAGTGAGTGGTGTGTGAAGTGGCTAGAGTTTGGTCTGGCAAGCGGATGGTGAGGAATATATGTGGGGCCGGATGGGCCAGCGTGGGTCGGGGCCTGACATGGCGGATGCGCCGGGGCGCTCCCATATCCACCTCATATTTGAGCTGGATATGAGGGGTGCCAGTCAGCTCGGGCATTTGAGGCACCCGTCTGGGTCAAAATTTCATGAACAGTCAGTGACCGGGCGGCCCGCCTGGGCATATGAGGTGGGTTTGGGGCGCCCGGTTGTAGATGCTCTAAGAAAATCTAACACTTTATGTTAGTGCCACACACCCTGGAGCTGAATTTATGTATTTTAGCGCCCAATCGGAAACATATTTTTTACTCCCTGCATCCTAATTTATACGACGTGCTCCTATTCCAAATTCAAGTTTAACTGCTAATTTGATAAAAAAAAAGTGATTTTTTTATGAGTATCACCATTCAATACATCGCAAACACATAGGATAAAAGCTATACACATAACCTATTATGGGCTGTCACTTAAACCGGTTGAATGTACTTTCTCCTACCGTCTCCCATTGATTGCATCCAAACGCCATATACGCCTGCACTAATGTGTGTTAATGTAAGTACCACATATAAAATCCATCTAATAGTCATGTAAGTGACCTTCAAAACTTTTGAATATTTGTACTATTAAAAATACAATGATTTATGGAGTTTCATAATGCCCAAAGAAAAGCACACACCTTCACAAGGAAGTGTGTCCTAAACTTGGAGCTAATCTTACACAACTAATTACCAAACAAATTCACCATCCTGGATGGTGCTGATAAAAGAAATCAAGAGCACATAAATTGTGTGCCTTAACTTTATACAAGATAGAGAATGAAATACAAAAAGCTCCCAGCACATCCCGATGAGAAGCAAGAACCACTCCAACTCGAACAATCACAAAACAACCACAACCCAAGAGAGCATGCCCTAAGAAATCTAACAAGGCCACGCCTCGACCAACATCGTTCACTTCCAAAGAGAAAAAACTCGAAAGAACTCTCCTTGCCAATGCACCAACCACCCTTGAGCGCCTAAAGAGACTCGGCAGGTGGGTGGCAGGACTCGGACAACTCTATGAAAGCCATCATCATGGAAACACCCGCGATGGCGTACATAGCGCCCTTGAAGAACAATCTAGAGCAGCGGTGAGCACCAAAGAAACACAACAAGGAACCTCCAAGCCCTCCTCCAACAAACGATGCTCCCAATGGACGAATGGCGCCAATGATGCCGTCATCGCCGATTCCGAACTGAATCAAGGCTTTCGCTTGGAGACAACATACAAAATGAGAGGGAGCGAGGTGTCGACGCACCATAGAGACACCTCCAAGAAGTTGAACGACACCCACAGGTGTCGTTGCTACTAGCACCGACCAAGGCCGGGCAGGATTTTCATCCATATCACCACATATCTACAATCCAACCCATCGGAATGGGGATGCACCGTCCAAGTTGATTCACATCGCTACTGCCGCAGCACCTTGCCGAAGGAGCCACTTGCGAACAGTCGCACCATCGTCAGAATAGCCGGCACCACCCCGCCGAGCCACACTACAGCTGCCAGCACCACCAAGTGCCCAGCAGCTTCCGAGGGCGCTTGCCTGCCCACCACCCCCACCACCACCACCGGATAGGGCTGCCACCAGATCCTAGACACGTTGCGCCGCCAGGAGCTCCACCGGACGAGATCCCATCTAGGGTAGGGAAGAAGATGCGCCACCCAAAGTTGCCGCCACCCAGGCAGCACTACCAGACGAAGCAAGCCCACCACCGCCACCTCCGCAGAACAGGTCTGCCGCCAGAGCCTAGGCGCACCATGCCGCTAGAAGCTCCGTGGACGAGATCCCGTCAGGGGAAGGGAGACGGGGTCACGCCACCCAAGCCGGTGCCGCTGAGCTTGCCAGATCTGGGCCGCATGGACCTCCTGAACGCCCGCGCTAGACCTCTGTGCGCAGCCGAGCCACGCCACAGCACGCCCTCCAGGCATAGATGCTGATACGTCTCCAATGTAACTATAATTTTTCATTGTTCCATGCTATTATATTATCTATTTTGGATGTTTTATATGCATTGATATGCTACTTTATATTATTTTTAGGACTAACCTATTAACCTAGAGCCCAGTGCCAGTTTCTGTTTTTTTTTTAGTTTTACAGAAAAGGAATATCAAGCGGAGTCCAAACGAGCTGAAAATTTACGGTGATTTTTTATGGACCAAAGGAGACCCTCGAAGCACCAGAGCTAGACCAGAAGAGTCCCGAGCAGACCACAAGCCAGGGCACGCTGATACGTCTCCAACGTATCTATAATTTATGAAGCATTCATGCTATTTTATTATCTGTTTTGAATGATTACGGGCTTTATTATACACTTTTATATTACTTTTGGGACTAATCTATTAACCTGAGGCCCAGCCCATATTGCTGTTTTATTGTCTGTTTCAGTATTTCGAAGAAAAGGAATATCAAACGGAGTCCAAACGGAATGAAACCTTCGGGAGCGTGATTTTTGGAAAGGATATGATCCGGGAGACTTGGAGTTCAAGCCAGGGAAGGCTCAAGGAAGCCATGAGATACGAGGGCGCGCCCACCCCCCTAGGCGTGCCCCCCTGTCTCTTGGGCCCCTCGAGGCTCCCCCAACCAACTTCTTTCGCCTATATAAGTCCATGTACCCTAAAAACATTGATTAAGAAGATAGATCGGGAGTTCCGCCGCCGTAAGCCTCTGTAGCCACCAAAAACCTCTCGGGAGCCCGTTCCGGCACCCTGCCGGAGGGGGGATCCCTCACCGGTGGCCATCTTCATCATCCCGGCGCTCACCATAATCAGGAGGGAGTAGTTCACCCTCGAGGCTGAGGGTATGTACCAGTAGCTATGTGTTTGATCTCTCTCTCTCTCGTGTTCTCTCTATGGCACGATCTTGATGTATCGCGAGCTTTGCTATTATAGTTGGATCTTATGATGTTTCTCCCCCTCTACTCTCTTGTGATGAATTGAGTTTTCCTCTTGAAGTTATCTTATCGGATTGAGTCTTTAATGATTTGAGAACACTTGATGTATGTCTTGCCGTCTTATCTGTGGTGACAATGGGATATCATGTGCCACTTGATGTATGTTTTGGTGATCAACTTGCGGGTTCCACCTATGAACCTATGCATAGGGGTTTGGCACACGTTTTCGTCTTGACTCTCCGGTAGAAACTTTGGGGCACTCTTTGAAGTACTTTGTGTTGGTTGAATGGATAAATCTGAGATTGTGTGATGCATATGGTATAATCATGCCCACGGATACTTGAGGTGACAATGGAGTATCTAGGTGACATTAGGGTTTTGGTTGATTTGTGTCTTAAGGTGTTATTCTAGTACGAACTCTTGAATAGATTGATCCGAAAGAATAACTTTGAGGTGGTTTTGTACCCTACCATAATCTCTTCGTTTGTTCTCCGCTATTAGTGGCTTTGGAGTGAATCTTTGTTGCATGTTCATGGATTGTTATATGATCTATCTATGTTATTATTGTTGGGAGAACTTGCACTAGTGAAAGTATGAACCCTATGCCTTGTTTCCTACCATTGCAATACCGTTTACGCTCACTTTTATCGCTTGCTACCTTGCTGTTTTTATAATTTCAGATTACAATTACCTTTATCTACTATCCATATTGCACTTGTATCACCATCTCTCCGCCGAACTAGTGCACCTATACAATTTACCATAGTATTGGGTGTGTTGGGGACACAAGAGACTCTTTGTTATTTGGTTGTAGGGTTGTTTGAGAGAGACCATCTTCATCCTACGCCTCCCACACATTGATAAACCTTAGGTCATCCACTTGAGGGAAATTTGCTACTGTCCTACAAACCTGTGCACTTGCAGGCCCAACAACGTCTACAAGAAGAAGGTTGTGTAGTAGACATCAAGCTCTTTTCTGGCGCTGTTGCCAGGGAGGTGAGTGCTTGAAGGTATATCTTTAGATCTTGCAATCGAATCTTTTTGTTTCTTGTTTTATAACTAGTTTAGTTTATGAAAGAAAATTACAAAAAAATGGATTTGAGTTTGTCTCATACGCTTCATCTTTTTAATATCTTTCGTGAGTATGATGAAAAGGAAAATTGTGCTCAAGTGCTAGAAGAAGAATTACATAGAATGCTTGGCATGAAATATGTGAATTATGAGCATGATTAAAATGTTGTTAGTATGAATTCCTTGAATATCCATGATGCTAATGATGTGCAAAGCCACAAGCTTGGGGATGCTATGTTTGATGAAGATGATATTTTTTGTCCCCCAAGTTTTGATGAGCAAATTTATTATGATGAAAGCATGCCTCCTATTTATGATGATTATATTGATGAAAGTGGGTTTGGAACAGTGTCGACTTTAGGAAGTAGTGATCCCACTATTTTGGAGGATGTTGAATCTTATTGTGATGAACATGAAAGTGGATTTGGAAGAGTGTCAACTTTATTTAGTGATGATTCCACTATTTCGGAAGAGGTTCCAATTGATTATGAGAACAAAGTTGCTATCTATGATGATTATTGTGATGACTTGTATGCTATTAGGAATAATGATAACCATGAAACTTGTCATCATGATTTTAGTTTTCAATTGGATTATGCCTCACATGATAATTATTTTGTTGAGTTTGCTCCCACTACTATTCATGAGAAGAATTTTGCTTATGTGGAGAATAGTAAATTTTCTATGCTTGTAGATCATGAAAAGAATGCTTTAGGTGCTGGTTATATTGTTGAATTCATTCATGATGCTACTGATAATTATTATGAGGGAGGAACATATGCTTGTAGGAATTGCTATAATGTCAAGTGTCCTCTCTATGTGCTTCAAGTTTTGAACTTATGCTTGTTTTGCCTTCCTATGCTAGTTGATTCTTGTTCCCATAAGTTGTTTGCTCAAAAAATCCCTATGCATAGGAAGTGGGTTAGGTTTAAATGTGCTAGACATATGCTTCATGATGCTCCTGTTATGTTTCAATTCTTATCTTTTATGTGAGCATCATTGTCATCATCATGCCTAGCTAGAAAGGCATTAAAGAAAAGCGCTTGTTGGGAGACAACCCAATATTTATCCTTACTATTTTTGTGTGTTCACATGATTATGCTACTGTAGTAATCATGTTATATAGCTTTTGTTTCAATAAAGTGCCAAGTAAGACCTTTAGGATAGCTTACGGTGATAAGTTGTGTTGATCCTACTGAAAATCAAAAACTTTTGCACCCAGTAAATTAGTTTTGCTAATTCACAGAAACGTGCTTATGATCTGATTCTTTTTGCTCTGGATTGGAACAGAAATTTCTCAGGTCTTCCTAATGTGTTAGGATTTTTGGAGTTCCAGAAGTATATGTTTCATACAGATTACTATAGACTGTTCTGTTTTTGACAGATTCTGTTTTCTATGTGTTGTTTGATTATTTTGATGAATCTATGAGTAGTATCGGAGGGTATAAACCATAGATAAGTTTGAATACAGTAGATATTACACCAATATTAATTTAGAATGAGTTCATTACAGTACCTAAGTGGTTGTTTTATTTTCTTATACTAACGGAGCTTACGAGTTTTCTGTTGAGTTTTGTGTTGTGGAGTTTTCAAGTTTTGGGTAAAGATTAGATGGACTATGGAATAAAGAGTGTCTAGAGCATAAGCTTGGGGATTCCCAAGGCACCCCCAAGCTAATATTCAAGGACAACCAAGAGCCTAAGCTTGGGGATGCCCCGGAAGTCATCCCCTCCTTCATCTTCGTTCATCGGTAACTTTACTTGGAGCTATATTTTAATTCACCACATGATATGTGTTTTGCTTGGAGAGTCATTTTATTTTGTTAGTTTTGCTTGCTGTTATTTAGAATAATGTTTTGCATCTTTATTTTCAATAAAAATGTCAAGTATAGCCTTTACCATGCTTATTTTGCTAGTATACATGTTGTTGTTTAAAAACAGAAAGTTTACCGCTGTTGCAAACATTCTCTAGAAAAGTCAGAGAATGGTATAATGTTGAAACTTTTTGCATATTGAGGTCTGATAAATCTTCTACAGCCTATTATTTTTATCATAATTTTTGGAGTTAGGGAAGTATGATGAATCTTGCATTATTTACAGACTATACTGTTTTGGCAGATTGCTGTTATGGTTGCATTGTTTGCATATGTTTGCTTGTTTAATGATTATATTTGAGGATAGGAGTATTAAATATGCAGAGGAACTTAGTATGCAATGTTGAATAATAATTTTAGTGATTTGTTATAGTAGAAAATGATAAGGTTTTGCATTGGTTTATACTAACCTATCTCACGAGTTCTTGTTGAGTTTGTTGTGGATGAAACTTTTGATAAAAAGAAGAGAAACCATGATATGAGAGGAATTAAGGAGACATAAAAGCTCAATCTTGGGGATGCCCAAGGCACCCCAAGATAATATTTGAAGAAGTCTCAAGCATCTAAGCTTGGGGATGCCCCGTTAGGCATCCCACCTTTCTTCTTCAACAACTATTGGTTAGTATCTGTTGAGCCTAAGTTTTTGCTTCTTCACATGAGTTGTGCTATCCTTGCAATGTCATTTTATTTTGTTTTGCCTGCTGTTTGAATAAAATACCAAGGTCTAAAATTCTTAAATGAGAGAGAGTCTTCGCATAGTTACATAATTATTTAGCTACTCATTGATCTTCACTTATATCTTTTTGGAGTAGTTTGTCATTTACTCGTGTGCTTCACTTATATCCTATGAGTAAATGGTTCAATGAGTTGAATAAATCTGAAATTTTATATGTTTCATTTGCTTATCCCATGGGGAGTAATGACTTCACATCTAAGAAGTAGAGGTTTATTGAAGGTTAGCAAGCGTTGTATTGGTCATTTGAACAATTCATGAAAGAATATTGAAGGAAGAGAGATTTCACATATAAATATACTATCCTAGACATCTTTTATAATAGAGAGCACTCATTAAGTATGACATGCTAAGGAGTTGATGTTGGACAAGGAAGACAACGTAATGGGTTATGTTTTCTCACATCTCAGTTAAAGTATATTGTCATGGATCATTCAAACATGTTGAGCTTGCCTTTCCCCTTCATGCTAGCCAAAATTCCTTGCACCAAGTAGAGATACTACTTGTGCTTCCAAATATCCTTAAACCCAGTTCTTGCCATAAGTGTCCACCATACCTACCTATATGTGGTATTTACCTGCCGTTCCAAGTAAATTTGCATGTGCCAAACTCTAAACCTTAAAATATTAATCTGTTTTGTATGCCCGAAGCGCTCATGTAGCGACTAGGGGATGTCAGTATCTTCCATGCTAGGTGGGTTATTCTCAAGATGAGTGGACTCCGCTCATCATGCACGAGAAAAATGGCTGGTAACCGGGATGCCCAGTCCCATGATCAAAAGATCAAAATCAAATCAAAAATAATTGCAAACAAAACTCCCCTAGGTTTGATGTTCGTTGGAGGCACTCATTGTTTTAGACAAGCCATGGATTGATGATTGTTGGTGGAGGGGGAGTAAAAACTTTTACCATTCTGCTTGGGAACCGCCTATAATGTATGTAGTATGGAATATATTGGGAACTCTTGGTTGTTATGTTGACAATGAGATCATACCTCTCAAAATTATTTATCTATATTTCAAAATTGAGCTCTGGCACCTCTGCAAATCCCTGCTTCCCTCTGCGAAGGGCCTATCTTTTACTTTATGCCTTTTACTTTATGCAAGAGTCAAGGTGATCTTCACCTTTCCCTTTTTATTTTATCCTTTGGCAAGCACCTCGTGTTGGGAAGATCCTGATATATATATCCAATTGGATGTAAGTTAGCATGAACTATTATTGTTGACATCACCCAAAGGTGAATACGTTGGGAGGCAACACTATAATCCCATATCTTTCTCAGTGACCGATTGAAACTCCATAACCATTAGTATTGCGTGAGTGTTAGCAATTGTAGAAGACTATATGATAGTTGAGTATGTGAAGTTTGCTAAATCAAAGCTCTGGCATAGACCCTTCCTGAAAATAAGATGAATTGCAATTGTTTGATGACTGAGAACATAGTTTGCTAGTTTTCAAGAAAGTTTATGGTCTATACTTTAACATGTGAATTGTTTGTTACTTGTTCGTGAGAAGTTTTATGAGATGAACTACTGTTATGACATATAATAATGCTAGAAAAGGTGATTGAAATTATCTTTGATCAAACTTGTGCACCTGCTAGCATTCACATTTCATAACTTCTTTCTTTTATCATTTATCTACTCGAGGACGAGCAGGAATTAAGCTTGGGGATGCTGATATGTCTCCTACGTATCTATAATTTATGAAGCATTCATGCTATTTTATTATCTGTTTTGAATAATTACGGGCTTTATTATACACTTTTATATTACTTTTGGGACTAACTTATTAACCGGAGGCCCAGCCCATATTGCTGTTTTATTGCCTGTTTCAGTATTTCAAAGAAAAGGAATATCAAACGGAGTCCAAACAGAATGAAACCTTTGGGAGCGTGATTTTTGGAAAGGATATGATCCGGGAGACTTGGAGTTCAAGCCAGGGAAGGCTCGAGGAAGCCATGAGATAGGAGGGCGCCCCCCCCCCCTAGGCGCGCCCCCTGTCTCCTGGGCCCCTCGAGGCTCCCCCAACCGACTTCTTTCGCCTATATAAGTCCACGTACCCTAAAAACATTGATTAAGAAGATAGATCGGGAGTTCCACCGCCGTAAGCCTCTGTAGCAACCAAGAACCTCTCGGGAGCCCGTTCCGGCACCCTGCCGGAGGGGGGATCCCTCATCGATGGTCATCTTCATCATCCCGGCGCTCTCCACGGCGAGGAGGGAGTAGTTCACCCTCGAGGCTGAGGGTATGTACCAGTAGCTATGTGTTTGATCTCTCTCTCTCTCTCTCTCTCTCTCTCTCTCTCGTGTTCTCTATATGGCACGATCTTGATGTATCGCGAGCTTTGCTATTATAGTTGGATCTTATGATGTTTCTCCCCCTCTACTCTCTTGTGATGAATTGAGTTTTCCTCTTGAAGTTATCTTATCGGATTGAGTCTTTAATGATTTGAGAACACTTGATGTATGTCTTGTCGTGCTTATCTGTGGTGACAATGGGATATCATGTGCCACTTGATGTATGTTTTGGTGATCAACTTGCGGGTTCCGCCTATGAACCTATGCATAGGGGTTTGGCACACGTTTTCGTCTTGACTCTCCGGTAGAAACTTTGGGGCACTCTTTGAAGTACTTTGTGTTGGTTGAATAGATGAATCTGAGATTGTGTGATGCATATCGTATAATCATGCCCACGGATACTTGAGGTGACAATGGAGTATCTAGTTGACATTAGGGTTTTGGTTGATTTGTGTCTTAAGGTGTTATTCTAGTACGAACTCTTGAATAGATTGATCCAAAAGAATAACTTTGAGGTGGTTTCGTACCCTACCATAATCTTTTCTTTTGTTCTCCGCTATTAGTGGCTTTGGAGTGACTCTTTGTTGCATGTTGAGGGATTGTTATATGATCTATCTATGTTATTATTGTTGAGAGAACTTGCACTAGTGAAAGTATGAACCCTATGCCTTGTTTCCTACCATTGCAATACCGTTTACGCTCACTTTTATCGCTTGCTACCTTGCTGTTTTTATAATTTCATATTACAATTACCTTTATCTACTATCCATATTGCACTTGTATCACCATCTCTTCCCTGAACTAGTGCGCCTATATAATTTACCATAGTATTGGGTGTGTTGGGGACACAAGAGACTCTTTGTTATTTGGTTGCAGAGTTGTTTGAGAGAGACCATCATTATTCTACGCCTCCCACGGATTGATAAATCTTTGGTCATCAACTTGAGGGAAATTTGCGACTGTCCTACAAACCTGTGCACTTGCAGGCCCAACAACGTCTACAAGAAGAAGGTTGTGTAGTAGACATCATGCGCCCTACCCCCCAGGGCGCGCCCTGAGGGCTTGTGGGCCCCTCGGGCACCTCCTTGACTTGTTTTCGATGCCAAAAATTCTTATAAATATAGAAAGCTCCGAAAAGAATCCTAGATCGGAAGTCCCGCCGCCGCAAGCCTCTGTATCCATGAAAAACCAATCGGGGGCCATTCTGGCACCCTGCTGGAGGGGGAAATCATCACCGGAGGTCATCTTCATCATCCCGGCATTCTCCATGACGAGAGGGAGTACACCCTCGGGGCTGAGTGTATGTACCAGTAGCTATGTGTTTGATTCCTCTCTCTCTCTCTATCGTGTTCTTGATTTGGCATGATCTTGATGTACCGCGAGCCTTGTTATTATAGTTGGATTCTATGGTGTTTCTCCCTCTCTTCCTGCTTGTGATGAATTGAGTCTTACTCTTTGAAGTTTTGTTATGTTGGATTGTGTATTGGATTTGATAGCACTTGATGTATGTCTTGCGATGGGATATATGTGGTGACAATGGGATGTTCTATTGATTCACTTGATGTATGTTTTGACACTCAACTCGCAGATTCCCGAGGTGACATTGGGGTAATCTATGCATATGGGTTGATGCACGTTTTCGTCATACGTTCTCCGATAGAAACTTTGAGGTGACTCTTTGTCGCACGTTGAGGGATTGTCATATGATTTAATTATGTTATCATTGTTGAGGGGACTTGTACTAGTGAAAGTATGAACTCTACACCTTGTTTTCAAGCATTGCAATACCGTTTTCGCTCACTTTTGTTACTAGTTACCTCGTTGTTTTTATTTATTCAGATTATAAAAATCTATTTCTACCATTCATACTTCACTTGTATCATCGTCTCTTCGCCGAACTCGTGCACCTATACAATTTATCATTATATTGGGTGTGTTGGGGACACAAGAGACTCTTTGTTATTCGATTGCAGGGTTGTTTGAGAGAGACCATTTTCATCGTACACCTCCCATGGATTGATAAACCTTAAGTCATCCACTTGAGGGAAATTTGATATTGTCCTACAAAACTCTATGCTTGAAGGCCCAACACGAGTCTACAAGAAGAAGGTTTCGTAGTAGACATCAGACGCCCCGCCCACCGCGCATCCTCCAGGCGCCAGATCCGCGCTGTTACCTGCGCGCCAGAACCAAGCCGCACCGCAACCTGCGCGCCAAAACCATCCCGCGCCGCAACCTGCGCGCTAGAACCATCCCCTGCCGCACCCTCGACTTGTCGCGCTGCCTCGAGCGTTGCGTCCCCACACACTCCAGTCGAGGCCAGCGGCCCGCGCCGCGAAGCCCAGAAATGGAGGTGGAGAGGGCCCTGCCGCCACCAGGCCACGCGGGCTTTGCCCGGCTACCCATGCCGGCAGCGGCTAGGGTTTACTCCCGGGCCGCCCGCGGGAGTGACACGGGAGTCCAAACGTTAGACTGGAGATTTTCGTTGGCTCGAGTCTGAGGTGTATGGTGCTGATAAATTAAAGGCTACGCAGATTGTACGCCAAATAAGAGCGTCCTCTTGATCAGATAACAACGTTTTCTACTACCTTGCCACCTATGTTTTGTTAGATTGTCCGTTGTTAACATAACACCTATGTGTAAGAATCATATTTTTATTATCTTGAGTGAAACCTTAGTTTTCCATATATATAGTGTCTATGGAAGACGGTCCGGTATTGATAAGGTTCGCATACATGAATTTGGTTGAGAATACACCAGATGGATGCAAACGCCATTGGAATGATTCCGTCTCATTGGCTAAATTGATTGACATCAACCGACAAACTAGAGCCATGTCGTCGACGTATAGTCAACTAAGGCACGTCGAAACTTCATATGTCCTCAATATTGTGCAAACTGACACATTTTTCTGCTGCGCAATATTGTAGAAACTGGGTAGTGTAGAACTAGCGGCGTATCCCCCTAAGCCATGAATTCTACATGCCCGTAGGCCTCTCATCGCCTACCTTAAACCCACCTCTATGAATTCTGTCTGAGTCATGTTCCGTCACTGAGAGCAGCTAACTCGGCATAGAGTGAGACAACAAGATTTTTGAAAGAAAAAAAAGTGTAAGGGTGCGTATGAGCTCGGTTGCAAAAACTTCATGTCCAACAGGAGGCAAGAATGCACGGTGGGGGTGCTATGCTGCTCTTGCAAACGTGACAAAGCTTGAGGTTTAGAACTTGTTGTGGACGTTTACATAATCCGGTACAGCCAAGAAGTTGATCCAATTGTTGACAATATCCTATTTTGGTGCTTCTCTACCACAAGATAAGGCCAACTCTAACCGATCCTTAAAAAATAATGGAGGATCCGGCCGAGTAAACCTTAGTGGAGTATATTTACTCCACTAAGTTTTTGCTGGACCTAGCCAAACTCCTAAATTTAGTGGAGTAAACTTCTTATTGATTTATGCATTTCGTCGAACATCTGCTATGCGTGTCCGCGACAATGGTGACCATGCCGGGACGCAGGAGGGCAGCGTGGGGTCGTTGTAAAGCCACCCATGGAAGCCCTCGGCCGGGATGTGCTGGAGATCCAGGCCACCATGGTACTTCCCCGGTCTCGCGCCCGACGTGTTCCCCGAGTTGCCACTCGTCGTCGCCACGGTTGGCTGTTGTTGCTACCGTCTCCCTCGTCCTACTGCTGTCGTCCTGCGACATGCCTCGGGCAGCTTCGGCTGCATCCTATGGCGAGTCTCCTTACGCACGCCCGCCTGGATCAGGAGCTGCACGGGCTCGCGGCAGCGGCCCTGCTCGGAGACACAACGGCTCAGGGCAGAAAGGGGACGGACGCAACAACTCAGGGGTGGAAGGGCGACGGAGCGGTGGGCGGAGGCGAGGCCTGTCGGGATGAGGGAGACGGAGCAGCGATCGAAGGAAGGGAGACGGAGCAGCAGGGGGAGGCGAGTTCACCGCCGTCGACAAGGAAGCACGCGAGTCGCCGGCCGGCCACAAGGAGGCCCTTGCGTAAAGAAAATTTATCCTCGGTCGTCTGGAGACGGAGTAAATTTAGGGATCGGATAGGCGCCGGAGGATAAATTATCCTCCTTTATTCGGTTTATTAAGGGATCGACTATGTGTCGCATAGAGGAGAAAAAACAAATTTATCCTTCCTTATGACCGGATAGGGGATCGGTTAGAGTTGGCTTAAGAATAAATAAACAGACACTATTTGCAGGTGTCTTTTAGAAAATACCTTTCAAAAAACATTATTTAAAATTACAGGAATGTTAAAACTCTGACGTCATAATTTTTTTTTACCGTAGCAAATTGAATGTTTTCTGTGCCAAAATTATGTTGTTGTGAGGATGACAACTTCTTTTAACAAGCAAGGCAAATTCAAGCAAAAAACAGAATGTGACATGGATTTGCCGTACTTATAACTTACTAAAGAGAATAGACATTCTCAGGATATTATACCCTGCAAAAAAGTAATTCTCAGGATATTATAATTTGTCATAAAAAATGATCGATTTACCATTCTAAAAATTCTGACATCCGATTTGTAGCGAGTACTTCAAATTTTTAGTAGACTATACAGTGCTGATATAGTTAGGTAATTTTAACAGCGCCATTGGTCATAATAACAAGATTAAAAGGGAAAACAAGGCCACTGGTCAGTCACGAGGCTTATGACCGAAGTACCAACTTGAGTTGAGACCCCTTGAAGCCCTTGAGCATGAACTAGAGCAGACCGTACAGGCCCACGAAGGGGAAGTTGAGAACCCCGGATACAACTGCCTGCTCCTTGCGTGCGCAAGCCTATGCAGTACATACACTGTCTGGGTTGGTCATAATAGTAGGCGCTGTCTTGTCTTAAGGCGTGGTGCATTTGAGTATACGTACTGCATTTGTGGTGCGTGTCTTTTCCAGTCCGTTCCATCAGACACAGCCTAATCCACTACCACAAGGTACTCCAGCTGGCGACTGGAGTACGAAATCTTTTGGGTAGTGCGGTATACAATCTCTGCAGCAGCCAGATTTTGTGTGATTTGACGGACGCCGGTCGAGATTCAGGGAGCAAGGAACCCATCTTCTCCGGCTTGCTCTGGATTCGTGCCAACCACCGGTGAAGGCGCAATGTGCAGCTGCAGTACGTACAGGCCCATTGGTCACGAGTCCATCAAATCTTGTGTTCTAGGAGTAGTATTTTATACGGTGTGTTGTACAGTACTAGGATATTGCAAGAAGTACTTCTAGTCGACCAGTTGAAGCGCAAAACCCATTGGATGGAGGCCGTCTCGCGGAGTTGCCAGATCTGTCCGCCTCGTCTTCGGCCGAACAGGACAGTGTGGGTGAAGTCAAACCATATCCCTGCAAAAGCGCATTGAACTGCAACTCGATCTTATCCCATCGCATGGGTCGAGCCTCGAGCGGCTCCCGGTACGTACTACGTACACGGTTTTGTCATGATCTCTCCGTTGTTTCCGCGGCTCCGCACAGCGCGTACACGACGCTCCCGACGACGCCAGGCATGCCAAGGCTGGCACGGTGACACAGAGAAAGTTTTGTAGCGTTGCGCGCGCCGGTTGCGGACGGCCGTCCCAGTCGATGTCACAGGAGTACGTGACCATGGCCCAGCCTATCCATCTACAGGAATACGGGTGCGGGCACCCAACGCTCCATCCATCGCCATTGTCCATGTTCAGTGGCTCGACCAGACCTTATCCGGTACTCCTACTACGAGCTGTGCCGGGCCGCGCGCACGTACGGCTTGCGTCTACGCAACGCGACAAGCCAAGCAAAGCGCCATGGCCGCATGGCTGGTGCGTGCGTACAGGCATGGTGCCGGTACCGTGGCAGTGCAGTTCCATCGATGATCGCTCCAGGACATTTCTAGATCTTTTAGGGTCGATCTAGCGCGTGAACTTTGCTTTTCCGGAGCGGTGGTAGGCCTGCAACCGCAAGGCAAGTTGGTCAAATTGTACGTGCTTTGTCGCTTTGCTCGAATTGGTCGGGGAGTGTTTAAGGCCAGCGATGGTGGTTAAGTCGATAGATGTACCGCCCGAACCACCTTCCCACGTGACCGATGCGATGCGATGCTCGTTACTTAAAGCAAGAGACACGGTTTTGCCAAGGCATCAACTCTGGTTGCAGTTGCAGGGGAGAGGAGCATGCAGCAGAATACAGCTTCTATTCAATGAAAAGAGGTGGATTAGATAACTATACTGCCGAGTAAAGATTTCATTTTACTCACTTGGTTATCGTTACATTATTATTATTATCATCACCATGAAAATGGTCAGATGCTAGTTGGAATCCAAATTACTCCATACATCCAACCTGATATGCTGCTCCAGGCCGTCGTTGCTCCCACTATAAAGATCTTCATCAGCTTGGAAAATCAGAGAAAGATCTTTTTTCCCGGCCGGCCGGGCCGGGGACACGAACAAGGTGCCGTACGCTTGGGGGCTGGGGTGGTGGCGCCACGGCGGAAAGCGCCGCCGTTGCTCTCACCGTCTCACGTGACGGCGACCCCCTCACCGGCAAGTGGGGTGGATGGATGGATGTGGTGTGGATAACCTCGGCCAGAGATCTTTAACAGAGAGCTAGCGTGGCGCGGCCTCGAGATCTTTTCTTGGCGCGTACTCCGTACTGCATGGGGTAGGCTCCGTCCTTGCAGTTTGTCGCGCATCAAGCGGCAACCAAATCGTGGCCACAAGCGCGGCAATCAATCGGGGGGTATGTACTGCGCGTCGGTGCCGACTTGGATCACGTTCTTCGCACGCCAGAATTTATGCGGCTTTATCAGAACCCCGCTGGCCTGCATTCAAACGAGTCGCAATGAATCTTAACTCGAAGACATGCGACCCCGAAGCTCCGAACAAGTTTAAATGTTTAATTCAACATGTTCCTTTTAAGAGATGGTCTGAGTATTCTTTCATTTTAGATAAACAGACGATCAGAGTATCAAGAACATGTATCCATATCTCTCGTACGCGACGCCATACGCACGGCCAGAGGCGACTCAACGGTGGCCATCGCCAAACTATGTATAAACCGTTCACTGCAATCTTTGTGTTCATTTAGACAAGAATTGGTCGAAAGCGGACTAAATGTACACATAATTTACAGTGAACATTTTGATACATTGGAGTATATTCACCAATTCTTGTCTAGAAGATTACATGGTTTATTCGTAGTTTGCCGATGTACATAGTCTAGACAAGAATTGGTGAATGTACTCCAATGAATCAAAATGTCGTTGATGAAATAAATAAAAGAGATGCGACAAGAAAAATGTATACATTTTTGCCTCTAGGCGGCTGTGGTGGACGAGATGCGGCCGCGAGTTGGACGCACGACAGGCGCATACACAAAAATGGTCGTACACCGTATCGCTGCCCTACCCAAACGGACGAGATCCGGACAAAACGAAAGTCCATTTGGGGTCGTGGGTTGGAGATGGCCTTACATAGGTTTTTCGCTGGTGGCAGAGTTCTCGTGATCCAAACGCCAACTGAATGTAGACTTTTTTTAAATCATTTAGATCTATTATCAAAGTTTGCCAGACGTAAAAGCACGTCAAACATAAAAAAATTATATCTAGATATTGAGACCACCAAACAATCACTACCGCCGCCAGAATGAGCCGTCGACGCACCGCTCTCGCCACTCCCCTACTGGAGTTGTCTTGACCTTGTCGATGACAGCCGGGGAGTCTTCGTGCATGTGCCCCTAAGGACCAGCGTCCTGGAGCCGCAGTTGTCGTCTTTGAACCCTTGAATAGATCTGAAACAATTGACACCAAATCTCGCCACACGAAGAAAAACTCTAACATCATCGCCACAAGAAGATGACACGAATCTACGCCGGAGCTCCGTCAACTACGTCCAGATGGACGAACTCAAGGAGGATCGAAGTCCGGAAGACAAACTTAAAGAAGAAGCACCGCCATCCATCCGAACGGCGCACGTGCGACGACTGCAAAACCTAACCTAAACTACTAACCGGAGTGTGTGAACCGGAATTCCCCTCTTCGCCATCGGCCGCCGGAGCGGCAGGTAGAGGGAGGGGGCAAATCCACGGGCTCGATGGCGAAGTTTGGAGGGGAGAGTTTGCCCTAGTCGCCAAGAGATGGAGGAGGGAAAGCGAAACCCCAGGAAGGCTGCCACGTAACTGAATAGAGGCTCGGTTAGTCTCATTCTTCAATCTAACTTTGGTGATCATACTCCTCGTTTCAAAGCAGAGTCTCCAACTTTGGTCTTTTAAACTCCGTGTTTCTTCTTGCAATGTGGGTTTTTCTATCATCAAAGGGGGTAATATTTCCAATGACTTGTTTAGTTTGAGCTTTCTCCTCTAGGGATCTGATGATTGAGACGCTAGGAGTGATTATCAACGTTTTAAACATGAATGCGATCAAGGATGGACGGTTATTGCAAGGTCTAAAGATCATAGATAACATGCAGATGTTTTCGAAGTTCCTAGATTGTTCCTTGATCAACCATTGTTGCAAGGTTTAACGTAATCAGGATAATTCAGTTTTTGACTACCTTGAGGGTCATCAAGTTTCAGTTTTGTCAACTTAAGTACTACCAACAACATCGCCTTGGGTCGGGCGGGATCTCAGTGTTTTCAAAATTCTACCATGAATGCTCTTAGGCCTCACCCTACCTCTCTTGGTTCGGCCCAGGCCCATGTAGGGATTTCTTTGTCCGGTGTTTGGATTATGGTCACTTGAGGTGTGACGCCCCCGATTCAATCGTACACTAATCATACACGCAAATGTGTACGATCAAGATCAGAGACTCACGGGAAGATATCACAAGACAACTCTAGACACAAATAAAATAATACAAGCTTTATATTACAAGCCAGGGGCCTTGAGGGCTCGAATACAAGCTCGATACACAAGAGTCAGCGGACACAACAATATCTGTGAACAGACATAAGTTAAACAAGTTTTGCCTTAAGAAGGCTAGCACAAACATCAACGATCGAAGAGGCAAGGCCTCCTGCCTGGGACCTCCTAACTACTCCTGGCCGTCGGCAGTCTCCATGCGGTAGCATGCATCGGCGGTGGCAGCTGGCTCCAGGGATCCACCATCTGGTTGCATCAACTGGAAAGAAGAAAGAAGGGGAAAGGGGGGGTAGCAAAGCAACCGTGAGTACTCATCCAAAGTACTCGCAAGTATCAGATCTATACTAAGTATGCACTGGTATCAAATGAAAGGTTTGTATCTGTGGACTGAACTGCAGAATGCCAGAATAGTGGGGGAAGTCCTAGCCTATCGAAGACTAGCATCTTCAAGCAGCTCCAAGCATCTTGCAGCATGTAGAAGAGTAAAGAATAGTAGTTTATAATTAACAAGCATGTTGTAACATTAATGCCCAGAGATCCTTCCTCGACTCCCTGCGAGAAATCAATCCCGGAGCCACATATATCAAGTATCCATTTGTAGTTGTATAAGATCAGGATATAAGTCTGAACGTCCGTTACCATGGACACGGCTATTAATAGATAATCTTCCCTGTAGGGGTGCCAACACGCTTGATTACTCTGGCTAGACACACTTTCCTGGGTCATGCCCGGCCTCGGAAGGTCAACACATCGCAGCCCTACCTAGGCTCAGAAGAGAGGTCCCTGCCAGTCTACCTCCTAAGCACTCCGGGGTCTGGGATCATCGCCCGTTGCACTCCGGGTCGTTGCGCGCAAGGCGGACCTAGGCACCACCTCTGGGGTGCCGGCCCAGCCGTGCCGCACTGCTGAACTGGACGTCACAAAGCTTCGGCCGATACTGCGACGTCGAGGCCCATAAATATTCTCACGTGGTGGTTGGTGCGTAAAGGCCAAAGGCCAACTCAGAACAAATACCCAAACCATAGTGTATTATTAGCTTGCGGAGACGAGCAGAGACTCATGATCGAAAGTGACCCCATCGCCCCGTCTCATGGACTTACAACAAGGGCCTAGAATGCCCGGTCGTGCCACACAATTATCTTGCGGGTGCTCTCCGGGCCCGCCCGACTTTCACCAAGGTCTCAAGTAAAGTCAAAGTAACCGTGTGTTCAAACATCAACGGGAAAACCCAAGGAATCACCCTCGAAGGATTCCACTCGATGTAATCATCAAGGTGAACGTAAGAGGAACCACCCTCGAGGTTCACACTTGAGGTGTTGCACAACAGAGCCGTATCGGGAATGGTGAAGGAGGAACCACCCTCCTCCACGACTAAATAGCTACACTACAGAGATCTCATCAGGAGTGATGTATGAGGTTCCACCCTCGACACTCGATGGTAACTCTGTAGAGTCAAGCAACAAAAAGGGGCGTGATGTGATGTGAGGTGTCGGGCCCTGGTCGTCGATCACGTTGATCAAGTCGTCGATGATGAAGCAGGGGCGACAAGGACAAGGTGGGGGTCACTGATGGATCACTAGCCAACCTATACTAAGCAGTTTAGGATAAATAGGTAGGTAACAATAGCAGGTACAAAAGTAGGCTATGCATCAGAATAGGAGCAAACAATAACAGTAGCAAAATCTAATGCAAGCATGAGAGAATGGAATGGGCGATATCGGGATGATCAAAGGGGGGGGGGCTTGCCTGGTTGCTCAGGCGAGAAGGAGGGTCGTCGGTGATGTAGTCGATCAGAGTGGCATCAGCAGCGGTCTCAGGGTCTACCGGAGAGAAGAGGGGGAAGAAACAGTAAATATAGAGAAAACAAGTGCAAATACTATGCATGACAAGGCAATAAGCAGCGCTAGCGGTAATCTATCACAGTGTTAGGCGATACTGGCAAGGGGGAAAGCATCCGGGAAAGTTTTCCCGGTTCCGGATGTCTATCAGACAGATGAACCAAAGGGGAAAAGTTCAACGTTTGCTATGCTAGGAACGTGTGGCGGACGAATGGACCACGTATTCGGATTCGTCTCGTCGTTCTAAGCAACTTTCATATATAAAAACTTTTTCATCCGAGTTACGGTTTATTTTCTACGAATTTTCAAAGGTTAAAACATTTCTTGGAATAATCTAAATTAACAAAAATAGAATTATAACATCAGCTGACTAGAGGATGACGTCAGCAGTCAACTGGTCGGCTGACCAGGTCAAACCTGACCTATGGGTCCAGTGGGACCCACATATCAGCCTCTGTTAGTCTAATAGTAATTTAAACTAAACTAACAGGCTAATTAGAGGGGTGGGCCCCTGGTGTTAGTGACTAACTAATTACTAATTAATTAACAAATTCTATTTAGTAGATTTTTTAAAATGCTTTAAACAAGCGGGGCCCACACGTCAGTCTCACTGGGCAGCCCAGTCAGCAGTTGACTGAGTCAACCCAGTCAACTGGGGTTCACGGGGCCCGCTAGCAGTGGCAGTGGGATGGCCCCAGGCCAACCACGTAGGCAGCGGCTGGCGACGCCAGAACGCGGCGGAGGCACCCGGGCCTCGTCGGGATTTCGCTACAAGCGTCGTTTGGCGCGCGGCTTGGTCCATTCGAACGGCCACTCGATGATGCGTCGAGTGGTGGTGGTGGTATCGCCGCACTTGGTTGGAAACGGCGGCGGCAAGCGGCGGAGCGGAAGCCGGAGTTCGGGCGTTGTTGGATACGGTGCTGCATGGAACGGGAAGGCACGCTAGGGGTCTCGGTGGACTCGCACGAGCTCCACGAGCTCATCTACAAGCTCGGACGCGAGCTCGGGCTACGGTGGTCATGGCGGCGAGATCGTCTACGGTGACGAGTACGGCCATGACGTGGTCGGCGGCTACGAGCGCGGAGATGAGCAGGGGACAGAGGGGAGAAGGAGAGGAGCTCACAGCGCTCCTGCAGATGTGCAAAGTGGACTCGGGGGAGGCTTGGTGTAGCCGAAATCGACGACGATGGTGGCGGTGCCCGAGGAAGAAGAAGAAGATACAGTGGTGATGTAGCGGCTCCCGTCCCTAATGGCTTGCTGTAGAGGACGTAGTCGACGACGGCGATGCTCGGAAACGCGTTGGCGAGGTGCGGCGTGGACGGTGCCCACATTGACGGTGATTGGTGGCGACGAGCTCGCGCGGCCGAGATCGGGATCGAGCGAGAGGAGAGGGGGAGGAGCGGGTGGATCTGGGAGGCGAGAGAGGGGAGTGGAGGGTAGGTGGGGAGGAGGCCGAGGCGTCGAGAGGGGGGCTCGACCTTATCCTCTCCAGGAGTCGCCGTCGACGCGGTCCGGCGGGGCTCGCCCCTGTTGCGACCCCGACCGGGGGAGCAGAGGGAGAAGGCGACCTGGGGAAGGGCTGGGCCGGACCAGCTGGGCCTGTCCCTGGTGGGCCGAGGCCCAGGGGGCAAGGGAAGCCCTTTTTTATAGCCTTTTTCTTTTTTTTCTTTTTTAAAGCCTCTATTTTATTTCATTCCAGGGCACTAAGCCACTTTCTAAAAAAAATTGGCTCACCACCAATATTAAGAAGTGAATATTTATCACATGATCAACATTTTAGTTTTCATGTTTGCGAACTTTTGGATTTCACTTAGAATTCGAAATTTGAATATGAACCGGATCGAATCAAAGGGGGATTTAGCAACAGTGAAAATGATGATATGGCACCATTAGTAGGGAATTACTGTAGCTTGATTATCCGGGCATCACATGAGGTCTAGATGCCAAAATCGGATCAAGTGTAGGGGTTGTAAACGGTAGGGCCATGTTATTGCCAATTGCTGGTCCAAGAATGGCCACTACGAGATTGTGATTTCGGCTCCTTTCTCCGTTGTTCCAAATAAGCCCACCGCTTCCCATATTATAGCTAATGGGAGTAATCAACGATTGCTCCCTCCGAGACGACGAATAGAGCTACCCTAGACCCATTGTGAAGTGATTTGATATCTTTTACTGCAGGACACCAACGGACCTCGCATACTGCTCCCCACTCTTGTGCTTCCCCACCTCCCCCATCCAGGGTAATCTCTCCGGTGAGCTCGCCGATGGCTGTTGGAGATATGCCCGATAGGCAATCATGTATGATGATATTTCCTATGTGTTTATGAATAAATATAGTCCTTGGACATTATCCATGATGTGTATCAGCAAATATGTGACTTGTTTGTGGGACTATGCATTCTATGATGACTGTCCTAAAAGATCCTAGTCGAAAGGGCTGGTGTGGACGCGCAGCCAACTATACTAGCATATGACACGGTCGATGCCTTGGTCTCACTAGCCATGGAGCATTGGATGTTAACCAGATAATGTGACTTGGAAAGGTCTGGTCGGATTCGACGTAGTCGGATCCGAGTCGAGATAAGGTCCGAGTCGGACAGACCCAACTATGAGACGCAGCGATATGTCATCTGTGAGTCTCTAGTACAACATATGTTCCATGTCCTAAGACCTGAGCTGACGCATGTACTCGGGATGGTGACAGACTTGCTTTGGGCCGACCAAACGCTACTCCGTGACTGGGTATTTACAAAGGTAGGTTTCGGGCTTGTCCAGACCCATGTTGCGAGACGTGGTCGAGCAAGATGGGATTTGCCGCTCCGATCAGGAGAGATATATTCTGGGCCCCTCGTGTGATCCGACCAAAAGAAGCATGGCCATGCGAAAAGGATTATGAGATAATCCGGCTAGTGGTCGGCATCACTGGAATGAGAAAGAGGTCGTGCTAGCACAAGGATGACAATCTCGCCTTGAGCCCGACAACATATATCGTGTGCAAAGGGAACAAGTGACATGTTGTACAGGTTTGCCTAACCAGCTTCATAGTCTGCTTGGTGTTCGGCATGCCTTGCTAGAGGCCGCTACCAACCGTGCAGTTCGGAGGTGATTCGAACTGCGACCAAGCCGACTTGAACCTAAGGGGTCGCGCGCTTAAGGGAAGGAACCTACGAGGTCGGATCCGAGGACACTGGTCGGATGTGATCCGAGCTGTATTCGGATTGTGGCCGAGTAGACTTGTGAGCTTTAGGGTCCGTGCGAGGCCCAAGTGTTGAGCCCGCGACAGACGCCTATACAAAGTGGAGGTGCGGCACACTCATGAGGTTAATCGCTTTGGCGCTGTCACTAGGGTTTGCATGTGTTGCGAATAGCCACCTCCACTCACCGCCGGTTGTGTGATCGGACCTAGCAGTCCGCCGCACAACGTTCCTCCTGCACGCGCGAATACCGTTAGAGGCAGCGCACTTGCGCCACTCCAGCGAACCTGTTCGCGGTATCCAATCGGCTACATGGGAGACCGACAAGGAGGAGGACTCCGGGAACACGAGGCGACTCCGGGAACACGCTGCCTCAATTCTACTTCCACTGCACGGCACTGCGCGTCTAGTGGTAACGAACTGTGATCCATTCCCGTAGCATGTTCCTGGTTGCTCTGCGCGTAGGAAAATTTTAATTTGCAGTCGACGCACCCTACCGCATAACCCAACAATGGTGACCTTCCTCTTCGACCCTACGTCATTCCACTAAACATCGTTTACTCCCCTTCCACCTACGTTCTACCAAATTGCCCTTTCTTAGAATCACTCCCAACTTTATTTCTTGACATCAAGGCAGATCCATTATCTCCAGATCCAAATTTCCTCCAGAGACAGTGAATGTTATGTGGCTTGCAATTCTAATCCTCCTCATATTGCTAGGAAAATAGTTACGAACTTGAACACTACCGTTTCGAATATTGCTCCAAAGGATACTACTGAGAAGAAACTTTTCAATCCAAAGAAGAAGGAGATAATGAGGGCACAAGCAAGGAAAAGGTGGCCCGTATGTGTGAGGATTACTCCCACCAAAGAGTACAAGGTCAAGAATGCACTTAGTTATGATTCAAATATTCTTTTGGACTACGAATGTAATAAATGTGACTCGCCGGGCCTTGTCTTTATGTATAGGAAAGTCTAAGACATTTTAATCAATGTAATTAACTCCTCGATATGTTTGTGTCTGTATTTGTTTCTCTCTCTGAGATTTCTACTATCATAAAATTAAAATCCAGTCTAATCGCCAGAAAGAAACTCCCGATCCACTCAAGTTTTACAATGAATACAGAATGAAGATTCTTAACTCAAACATAAGAAGAATAAATTCTAGTGATAAATGAGTGGTCGTGTCTAATAAAATGGGATTCGTGATCGGTCGCTTCATTCTTCCAACCCCTCTACCTTCATGATTCTCCCACTGAGTACCCTTCTTCCGTTGTTATATAGAAATTTCTTTGCCATAAATCTTTGGATAGGGCAATCTACGACCCATGGTGCACATATCCCCTAATGGACATTACTCCCACAAGAATCCCTACAATACCTAGCAAGTAACATGATTTTTTATGGGGAGGTCCAAGTAATATGATGAGAGAGAGATAGAATTCGTTCAACGGTGTTTTCTTCTCAAGTTCTAATAACCTTTTATCAGATTAGAGACAACAAATAGCAAAAACATAATATGTGGTGTAACTAAATAGCCTTTACTTTTCCTATAAATCTGTTTTATATACATTATGGCCCTGACATTTCTTTTATTTTTACCAATAAGTTTGTGTGTAAAATTCTAATTAGTCAAACTGACAAAATCATTGTATGCTTTACTTGCAAAAATAATTTAATAAATATTGACGATATGATTAAATACTGACTAAAATTGGCAAAGGACAGGGTCCTGCACCAAAATTACCCTGCAACCCTTTCTTCCTCATACTTCTTGTCTGAACATTTCCAGTATTCACAGTGATATAACTATTATAATTCTGACTGTAATTTCTCCATCTTCTTATCTTTTTTCAAACTGGGTCTCGATCTTACCACAGTAAAATCATCCTTGAAATCCTTGCACTTATTCTCCCAGTCCAAAAGCTTAACATGACTATCATCTTTATCATTCTCAAAACAAGTCTTACTTAGCAAATTAGAACTAGCAATTTCTAAATCCCTAATAGAATCAATAGTACCCAAATGTGAAGTAGTACAATCAACACCAAGTTCCAGAGCTTTAACCATAATATTATGAGCAGCAGGAGCATTAAACGAGTTGGTATATGGTCTGTAATTACTTGTGAGGTCTTGATCAGCTACCCTACTTGTTGCTCTACCAGTAATTCTTTCTTGACATCCGGTATCCCATCCAAATAATTTTAGGAAGATTCAGATCCTTAGAAATCCCTCCTGTTTTGTTTGTTTTGTACGATCATGATCTGCAAGTACTTTTCCCCTTAGAATCCGTTTACACTACGTAGTAAATTTTACAGGAAAATTCCCCTCAGTTCCAACCTATCAGAAATTATTCTGTGTCCTTTTGATGTGCACCACCAAACACCCATTCAATAATGCAGAATTCAGGTGGATGCAACACAATAATCATGTGTTTTTGCCATTCAAGTGTTTCCCCAGTTCATACAGTGAATCAACCCAGCAGCAATGGACTGATCGCGGTAGGTGAAGGGGGCCTACGCATTTGAACCCGGCGAAAAGACGAGACTGCATCAATGCAGCAACCAAACGCTGTGAATGTGGCGAAGGAAGAAAGGGAAAGAACCCGTGGTGTGCAGAGCAATCGAGCCGGGCGCGCATCAGGCGTCTGCATCTGAACCACCATCATTTCTCCCTCTTTTTCTGCAAATGACTATCACTTCTCCAATGCTGTGCCTGCTGCCTCCACTGTTACTTTGCCTTTGGCTTTGGCTGCAGGTAATTATCAGATTGGCACTTGCCGTAGGGCCCTCCCGTCTGAGCGTTTTGATGATGGCGTGGCTTCTGCATCTGAACTGAAAAGAAGGGTCGTGTTCAATTCGACCTCAGGTTTTCTCGTGGCCTTGCCTATTCACAAGAATGGAACGGAACCCCCAGATGGCGAGAACAGCAGCCAGGTACTCTACTGTGTTCCAGAAGATGGTTTAGAGTAAGAGATACAATCGTACTAGAGGCTGCTATGAGATGCAGATGGAACCTGAATCGTCACCATCTACCACGACGTTTGCAGTCCTACCGAGCGAGGCTGATGCGTGAACGCGACGGAACGATTTTTGAAGAAAAAGGAGGAGCTCGAAACCGAGGAATGAAAGCCGGAGAAGGAACAGAGGGGGTGGAAGGAAAAGAAGATAAAGAAGGCTCTGCCTCTGGCCGCTGTCTCGTAGAACCGGACAGGCCTCGGCGCTTCCTCGACCACACGATGCAAAAGGTGGCAAAGGGCGCCGCACCACCCCGCGGGCCGCGAGGCCCCACTCCAGTACTGCTCCAGGCCAGGCCAAGGCGAGCCGATCCGATGGATCGAGTGCCGCGCGGCGCGGGGCGAGTGAGGAAGAGTCCGCCGCGCCCACGCGCGCCCATCACGTCGCACCGCGTCGCTCTCCGGCCCCGGGACACGCCACCACCCATCATCATTCCATCTCCTCCCCTCTGATGGCGCTATATTTGCGAGATTTGGGGCGGTGGTGGCGCGACATTCCTCCGGCCCCGTTCCAGTCGCTCGATCCGTCCTAGTACTACTCCGTTAGGTCGTCGTCGTCGGAGACGAACACGAGACTGGCAAGGGGATCAAGCTCGGCCGCGCAAGAACCATACGACGCCATACGTGACGTGACACGAGAACACAACCAAATATGGGGAAGCAAGAATGTACCGGCGTCCACCGGGGCAGCGAACGTACCACTAGTAGTAGTACCGAGAAAAGGAAGCTGCGCACTACCAAAGAAAGTCCGCCATGTACGATGCTGCATCCCGAGAAAAGGAAGATCTTTGGCATGTGCGACGGCGACAGGGACGACGCGCACGCCGCCGGCTGTACCAATCCCCTCCCCGCAGGGCCAGCGCACCCAAGGGGAAAACGACCAGGTGGCCACTCCGGTGGCGTCCCGCTCGCTCGCCGGTCTCTCTCACGGGGGGTTCCACGCCCACATCGCCCCCATACTGCTCCAACCATCCGAGTTCCACAGCCACCATTGTCGACCATGCCGCCTCAACCGTCGCCGGACACGCGCGCTGGTCACCACCACGTCACCGCAAGCGCCAAAAACAATCACAATCTCAATCTCAATCACAAATTTCATTTCATTCACACTTACTGGAAAGAACGGGTAGGTAGATAGATATGGCAAGACGTGCAACACAAGAAAAAAGTGTAAAGAGTAACCGGGAATATTACTTTACTGATAGTAAATATAGATAAACATCATTTACTTGATAATAGCAAAGGATTACACAAATACATTGGGAGTTCGTTCATCGCCATTGGACGAACAGGGATTTAAGCAGCTAAGGTACAAAATATGCTGTGGGGGATCGATCATCATCCTTACGAAGGATTACATTAATAATTAACAAAATGTGAAATCAACTAGAGGGCGGTCGAAATCGGTCTTCGGCTAGTCCAGATGATGCACTGCACTGCACTGCCGAGGACGACGATAAACAAACATCAGCACTGGTAATCACAGGAATCAAGTCCACCTTCCAACCCCATCTTCACCATCCATCCATGCTTCAGCACCTATCCACAGAGAGGACGGACCACCACCACCTTCCAAGTTCCAATCCATCTCTTCCGTCCTTTTTTTGGTAATAATTTTTTTGGGTAACTTCCTACTTCCTCAAGAACCCCAAAACAAATCCACCCATCCATCTTCATCTTGCCTCCCTTCCGCCAACCAACCGGGAATATTCACACGGGAGATAGATAGCAGCTATGTACAGGAATTTGCAGCAACTGGAAATAGCAAAAGAAACTGAGGATATTTTTTGGGGGGGCCATTTTTCTTCTTCTTACCGCCGCCTCCGCCGTGCCATCTTCTTGCTACCTCAACGAAATAAACTTCCGAGAACGGCTCAGTTGATGAGGTCGGAGACCCAGCCGACGTCGGGGCCTCCTGCTCCGGCACCGACCTCGCAGCTGCGCGGTGCGGCGCCGTCTCGGCTCAGCCGCTCGAACACCTTCTCGCGGAGGGCCCTCCCGGACTCCACCCTCTGGACAGGCTCCTCGTCGTCGAGGAAGCGGAGGTTCAGTGGCTCCAGGTTGGGCATGAAGCTGGAGGCGCCAGTCTGTGCGCCCATGGGGGTGGTGGGGAGACTGTAGAGGCCGGCGGCCTTGGGCGAGCCGTAGGCGGCAGGTGAGGTGGGGTAGCCGGACCACCCACCGGACGGCGACGCCTGCGCCTTGGCGAGGCGCAGCTGGCGGAGCGAGGCGAGGACGTCATTGACAGGCGACCCAACGCCGGGCCAAGAGCCGCAAGAGCCGCGGCGGAAGGAGGCGGCCCCGTCGGGGGACAATGGCGGCGACTCGGACGGGGGCGACTTGGGCGGCGAGGAGAGCAGGGTGCTGGTGGGCGAGGAGGACATGATGCTCTTGCTGAGGTAGCTCTCGAACGCCTGGCGACGGAGCGGCGAGCCGTCGTAGGACTCTGCGAGCGGCGACAGGGGCGTGCTCCTGGGGCTGGAGTGCTGGGACGGCATGGCGCGGAGCTGGTCCGGGGTGTGGGCGAAGAAGCAGACGCGGCGGCGGCAGGCGGTGCCGTCCTTGCAGGGCTGCGTGCGGTAGCGCGCCGGGTGGAGCCAGCACTCGAAGACGCCGTGCGCGTACTCGCAGGCGTCCCCGCGCTTGCAGCCGCCCTTGCGGAAGTCCGGGCAGGCGGTGCCGGAGTAGTGGTACTTGCGCGGGTCGCGGCGGCGCGCCTTCTCCCCCGGGTGCGCGAAGGGGCACTCGGTCCAGTCGTGGCTGCGGCCGCGCGCGCACCGGCGCACCTTGAAGTCGTACATGCGGAACTCGTCGCAGGCGTAGGCGTCCACCGCGGCCGCCACGGCCGCCGCCTCGTCCTCGTCCTCGGCGCCCGCGCCCGCGCCGCCGAGCACGTCGTTGCACGGCAGGTACTGGCGCAGCGCCGCGAACAGGAACGGCGTCTCGTCGCCGCCTCCGCCGCCGCCGGCGTCGACGCCGCTCACCGGGAGGTGGTTGCCCCACGGCGGCACGCTCACTCCCTCGCTCATCATCATCATGGCTGTCTGCTCGCCGCTCTGCTTGCTCTGCTCTATGGGAAGAAGAGATCTGCTAGTGGAGGACTGAGGCTGAGGCCTGTGGGTGGGTGTGGGACGGATTGTGGAGAAGAACACCAAGCGGCGCGCGCTTATAAACACCCAGGCCACGGCCGGAGTAACAACGCGGTCGTACAAACTAACTGACGCCGTTTGCGGGCAGCCACTCCGAGCACCTCACTGACACGGCGTCCCACCATAACCCCATGACCCACCGTCAGCGAGAGGGGATGACGGGAGGCGGGGATAAAGGCGCGGTACGGAGCGTTACACGCGGCGGGCGGGGAGGCAGGGTGTCAGGCATGCGGGAGGCGAGGTGTCTCGAGGGGGCGTTGGGTCGGGGACACGTCGTGGCGTGGGGAGGGCAGGGGATCGATCCCTACGATCTTTACTTTTGCCCTACGTGTATAGATTGGGGATTTGGGGGTTTGGGGTCCGGTCCGTCGTCTCGTCCGTCGGGTGGAAGGGAGGGAAGATTTTTTTTTTTTTTAAGTAGGGAGGGAAGATATTCGTTCGTGTAGTTTCTGGAAACCTGGGGTAGGGACTGGTGTGGTGGCGCGGCTTGGACAGATGCGTGCATGCAGATGGGTGGTGTTTTTTTTTTCTTTCCCCAGGCGCGTATGTGTACCGCCCTCGCATGTGCTTGTCACCTGTTTGGCTGCATCCGAGTTTAGAATTATCCTGCCTTTCCACTTAGCGTAAGAGGAACTATACTTATATGTGTATTTCTGTGAGCTGCTAGGATTACAAGTGTGGGGAGGAATTTGTTTGGCTGTCAACGTCCGTAAATTCCCTAGTAACTGTACTTGTCGAAAACGGGCATAATCCATAGAGTGTTCTACTGGGTGTGATTTCCCAGGGTTTTTCATGAGTCGTAAATGTATTAATTAAAAATAGAACTAGATATATCAGAAATATCGCAAGGGAACAGAACTAGATATTTGTGTGAGCTGCGAGGATCAGAAGTAGGGGGAAAGTTTCTATGTTGTCGACGTCTATGTAATCCTTAATAATTGAATTGTACGTTAGAAACTTAACCTTAGTTTTGTCTTCTTGTGTTCGTGTCCTATGGTCTGTATATTTCAACTGTGTTAAACATTCCGCAGATTTGGTTGCCTGTTTGATGATCTGGCCTACCATTGGATTATAGTTGGGCCTAGGCCCATATAAGACAATAATCTCTGATTAATCTTTTTTTACGGGAAGAACTTTCAATCTATTAATCTTCAATCATGGTAGTACAACGAACACTGAAAATAATAAAAAATTACATCCAGATCCATAGACCACCTAGCGACGACTACAAGTACTGAAGCGAGCCGAAGGTGCGCCGCTGTCATCGCCCCTTCCTCGCCGGAGCCGGGCAAACGTTGTTGTAGTAGATAGTCGGGAAGTCGTCGTGCTAAGGCTCCATAGAACCAACGCACCAGAACAGCAATCGCCGCAGATGAAGAGTGTAGATCAAAAGGATCCAGCCTGAGGACACACAAACGAACGCGAACGACGAACAGATCCGAGCAAATTCACCAAAGACAGATCCGCCGGAGACACAGCGCCACACGTCCACTGAGGGAGTCCTGGATTAGGGGGTGTCCGGATGGCCGGACTATGACCTTTGGCCGGACTCCCGGACTATAAAGATACAAGATTGAAGATTTCGTCCCGTGTCCGGATAGGACTTTCTTTGGCGTGGAAGGCAAGCTTGGCAATGCGATATGAAGATCTCCTTCCATTGTAACCGACTCTGTGTAACCCTAGCCCTCTCTGATGTCTATATAAACCGGAGAGTTTCAGTCCGTAGGACGAACAACAATCATACCATAGGCTAGCTTCTAGGGTTTAGCCTCTCTGATCTCGTGGTAGATCAACTCTTGTACTACCCATATCATCAATATTAATCAAGCAGGAGTAGGGTTTTACCTCCATCGAGAGGGCCCGAACCTGGGTAAAAACATCGTGTCCCTTGTCTCCTGTTACCATCCGCCTAGACGCACAGTTAGGAACCCCCTACCCAAGATCCGCCGATTTTGACACCGACATTAGTGCTTTCATTGAGAGTTCCTCTGTGTCGTCACCTTTAGGCCCGATGGCTTCTTCGATCATCAACCACTACGCGGTCCAGGGTGAGACTTTTCTCCCCGGACAGATCTTCGTGTTCGGCGGCTTCGCACTGCGGGCCAATTCGCTTGGCCATCTGGAGCAGATCGAAAGCTACGCCCCTGGCCATCAGGTCAGATTTGGAAGTTTAAACTACACGGCTGACATCCGCGGGGACTTGATCTTCGACGGATTCGAGCCACGGCCGAGCATGCCGCACTGTCACGATGGGCATGATCTAGCTCTGCCGCCGGACAGCGCCCAGAGCGCCGCTCAGGTGTCCGCTCCGACCCTTAGCTCGGAGCCGACCGCGCCAGTCGGGGACGGACGGTTGGACGCCGCCCCAGGAGCCGCAATCTCTACGGCGATCGAGCCGAATACCAGCCTAGTCCTTTGTGAGGCCTGTGACTCCAAGGTGCCGGACTCCTTTCCGGACTCCGGATCTTCCGCACCCCTTCCGATCGGACCCAATTGGGCTCCGATCATGGTTCACCGCCGCGGACGTCTTTCAGCACTCGCCCTTTGGCGACATCCTGAATTCACTAAAGTCTCTCTCTTTGTCAGGAGAGCCCTGGCCGGACTATGGTCAGCAAGGTTGGGATGCGGACGACGAAGAAATTCGAAACCCACCCACCACCCACTTCGTAGCCACTGTCGACGATTTAACCGACATGCTCGACTTCGACTCCGAAGACATCGACGGTATGGACGCCGATGAAGGAGACGATCAAGAACCAGCGCCTATAGGGCATTGTAAAGCCACCTCGTCATATGACATATACATGGTGGACACCCCAAAAGCAGGGAATGGCGATGAAAAAACGGAGGATGATCCCTCTAAGAAGCAACCTAAGCGCCGACGTCAGCGGCGCCACTCTAAATCCCGCCAAAGCAAAAATGGCGAGTCCGGCACTGGAGATAACAACACCCCGGACAGTGCCGAAGACAACCCCCTCCAGCAGGATTCAGCGCAGGAGGACGGAGAAGCCAGCCCTCATGAGAGAGCGGCAGACAGGGAGGTCAAGGACGACAATTATATGCCTCCCTCCGAAGACGAGGCAAGCCTCGACGACGATGAATTTGTCGTGCCAGAGGATCCCGTCAAACAAGAGCGTTTCAAACGCAGGCTTATGGCCATGGCAGGCAGCCTCAAGAAAAAACAGCAGCAGCTTAGAGCTGACCAAGATTTGCTAGCCGACAGATGGACTAAAGTCCTGGCGGCCGAAGAGTACAAACTCGAACGCCCCTCCAAGAGCTACCCAAAGCGCAGGCTGCTACCCCAACTAGAGGAGGAAGCAACTAAACCTACATCATCAGTGTATGATGTGGCCGATTGGCCACCTCGTGGCCGCGACAGAGAGGCCTTTCAGCCCTCAACTCAAGCCGCACCCCGGCGCCGCTCAAAAAATACCAAAGCACGGGGAAACGCACTAGACCTGCAAGACATATTGGAGGGTAAGGCAAGGCAAACAAGATCAATTTACGGATCGCGTGGGCGCCCCACGTCACGTGGCGATAACCGCCACGCCGGATATGACAAATACGGCCAGGCCGAACACAACAGACAAAGCTCATCCGAGCTACGTCGCGATATAGCCCAGTACAGAGGCGCCGCACACCCACTATGCTTCACAGACGAAGTAATGGATCATCAAATCCCCGAGGGTTTTAAACCCGTAAAAATCGAATCATACGATGGCACAACAGATCCCGTGGTATGGATCGAGGATTATCTCCTTCATATCCACATGGCCCGTGGTGATGATCTACACGCCATCAAATACCTCCCGCTCAAGCTTAAAGGACCAGCTCGGCATTGGCTTAACAGCCTGCCAGCAGAGTCAATTAGTTGCTGGGAGGACCTGGAATCCGCATTCCTTGACAACTTCCAGGGCACTTATGTGCGACCACCAGACGCCGATGACCTAAGCCACATAATTCAGCAACCAGAGGAATCGGCCAGACAATTCTGGACGCAGTTCCTAACCAAGAAAAATCAAATAGTCGACTGTCCGGACGCAGAGGCTCTTGCAGCCTTCAGGCACAACATCCGAGACGAATGGCTTGCCCGGCACCTAGGACAGGAAAAGCCGAAATCTATGGCAGCCCTCACGACACTCATGACCCGCTTTTGCGCGGGAGAAGATAGCTGGCTAGCTCGTAGCAATAACATGACCAAGAGCCCTGGTAACTCAGATACCAAGGACAACAATGGTAGGTCACGTCGTAACAAGCACAAGCGCCGCATTAACGGCGATAATACTGAGGATACGACAGTTAATGCCGGATTCAGAGGCTCTAAACCCGGTCAGCGGAAGAAGCCATTCAAAAGAAATCCTCCGGGCCCATCCAGTTTAGACCGGATACTCGATCGCTCGTGCCAGATACACGGCACCCCGAACAACCAGCCAATCACACCAACAGGGATTGTTGGGTGTTCAAGCAGGCAGGCAAGTTAAGTGCCGAAAACAGAGACAAGGGGCTGCATAGCGATGACGAGGAGGAGCCCCGGCCGCCGAACAACAGAGGACAGAAGGGCTTCCCCCCACAAGTGCGGACGGTGAACATGATATACGCAACCCATATCCCCAAAAGGGAGCGGAAGCGTGCTCTCAAGGACGTCTATGCGTTGGAGCCAGTCGCCCCAAAGTTCAACCCATGGTCCTCCTGCCCGATCACTTTTGATCGAAGGGACCACCCCACTAGCATTCGTCACGGCGGATTCGCCGCATTGGTCCTAGACCCAATCATTGACGGATTTCACCTCACTAGAGTCCTCATGGACGGCGGCAGCAGCCTGAACCTGCTTTATCAGGATACAGTGCGAAAAATGGGTATAGATCCCTCAAGGATTAAACCCACAAAGACGACCTTTAAAGGCGTCATACCAGGTGTAGAAGCCAGCTGTACAGGCTCAGTTACACTCGAAGTGGTCTTCGGATCCCCGGATAATTTCCGAAGTGAAGAGTTAATCTTTGACATAGTCCCATTCCGCAGTGGCTATCACGCCCTGCTCGGACGAACCGCATTCGCAAAATTTAATGCGGTGCCGCACTATGCATATCTCAAGCTCAAGATGCCAGGCCCTCGCGGAGTCATTACGGTCAATGGAAACACCGAACGCTCTCTCCGAACAGAGGAGCACACGGCGGCCCTGGCGGCGGAAGTACAAAGTAGCCTCTCAAGGCAATTCTCCAATCCGGCTGTTAAACGTCCGGACAACGTCAAGCGCGCCCGAAGTAACCTACAACAAAACCGGCTGGCACGTTCCGAGCAAGCATAGCAGTGCGGCCCCAACCCCAGCCCTCGCAAGATGGCGATAGCAGTACCACGCGTACATAACTACGCTCTGGAAATACCATGGGCATAAGGGGAGGGGCACAACCACGGCACGCCCAGAATGCGGCTCAACCGCACTAGGGGCTCCCGATTTTGCCGTTTCTTTCTTTTTTTATATACTTTCAGGACCCAACTATTCGGAAGGCCTGTCCGGCAATACACTCGCCGAACACACGATGCAACAGCCAGGGAGACAACAAGCCACGTCAAATGTCCAGGTGGTCTCTATAACGAGCTAAATACCTGTTTTACTTAAAGTCTCGCAGCTTGCCCCTGGAGGGGGACATGTCAAATAATCCCATCTCTTGCTTATCGCACTATTTGTATCGTTCTGCTTTCATAGCAGCCCTTTTTAATAAACAATACATAGCTCTTATCTGTTATTGTATTCATTTATTTTTATACAAATATGTTCAGTCATGACATTATGCAACCGTACACTTTGGTACGGCCAATACACCAGGGGCTTAAGTACCCCATAATACGGTGTGAGAAGACCGAACACTCTCATGAGTGCGGCACCCCGAACTTATAGCACTATATGCATCGGCTCCGAATCATGTCTTGGGTCAATAGTTGGGTTTGCCCGGCTCCCATGTTTTGGTACCTTACGTTCCGCAATGTCGGCTAAGGTAGCGCTGGGAGAACTACTGCGATTGTGCCCCAGTTGAGCTGGGTTAACACCTCAGTAGAGAAAGCTAAAACTGACCGTCATGATAGGGCGAGAGACCGGTCGCTGTTCGAGAGGTTTTTCGAGTCCCTAAAGACTTATGCCGCTTAGAGCGAGGAGCTGGATTTATCCGGCCTAGGCGTGGATAGCGCCCCGAACTCGGTCTTCCGAATACTAGGGGCTTCGCCAAAATTTAAAATTATAGAATTCTATGGCTAAGTGAGAGTGATAAAGCATTATAAGTCCGATGGCCTTGTTCGTTGTGCTGAGCGCCTCCCTAGATGGACCCAAGAATGGGAACAAGAGCGCTCAGGTTTATCCCGAACACCCCAGCACTCGTGGCATGGGGGTAGAAGCCGACGACTTGCATCTCTCAGATTTCATAAACGGCCGCACAGAAGGTAATATTTTAAATTCAAAAAGTGTTGCTTAGCGCATATGGACAAGTTTTCAGCGCACAGGATAAACACGAGTGAGTTTACTCAAAAATTACATCCCCGGTACATTCATTCGCTACAAGACGGGCACCCTTCAGGACGCCCTCATAATACATCTCGGGCCTGCGATGCTCCTTCCCCTCCGGTGGCCCATCCTTCACCAGCTTCTCAGCATCCAGCTTGCCCCAGTGCACTTTAGCACGGGCAAAAGCCCTACGGGCGCCCTCGATGCATACGGAGCGCTTGATGACTTCAAGCCGTGGACAGGCATCCACCAGCCGCCGCACCAGCCCAAAATAGCTCAAAGGCATGGCCTCCCCAGGCCACAGCCGGCCTATCAGGCCCTTCATGGCCTGTTCGGCTGCCTTATGAAGCTCGACCAGCTGCTTCAGCTGGTCGCTCAGGGGCACCAGGTGTCCGGCCTCAGCATACTGGGACCAGAACACCTTCTCGGTCGAGCTCCCTTCCTCGGCCCGGTAGAATGCGGCGGCGTCGGATACACTGCGGGGCAGATCTGCGAATGCTCCTGGAGAGCTCCGGATTCGGGTAAGTAACAGGTAATTTACTTTCACGTGCTTGCTTTGCATAAAGAATGCCTTACCCGCCGCAATCTTTTTCATCGCCTCAATCTCCTGGAGGGCTTTTTGGGCTTCGGCCTTGGCAGATTGGGCACTTTCAAGTGCTGAGGCAAGCTCGGACTCTCGAGTCTTCGAGTCAAGCTCTAACCTCTCATGTTTTTTCACAAGAGCATCGAGCTCTTGCCGCACCTCCGCCACCTGCGCCTCTTGCTTCTCTCGCTCTGAGCGCTCCATGGCCGCATTGTCTTCGGCCTTGGAAAGCGCTTCCTTCAGGGTTGCCACCTCAGTTGTGGCCCCTGCAACATTCACGTTGGTCCTGTCATTATTTGCAACCAGGTATTTTTTATACATACTTACATAAGGTATTACATACCTTCCTTGTCCTCGAGCTGCTTCTTGGCACGGCCGAGCTCGTTCTCGGACCGCTCGAGGCTCTGCTTCAATGCATCGACCTCCGCAGTCAGTGCGGCAGAGGTCAGCAGCGCAGCCTGCATTCCCATATTGACATATTTATGTTAGACTCCTGCGTATATCTTTTTTAGATCCTCAGTCCGGCTTTTCTTTCCGAACACCAAACTGAGCATCAGGGGCTACTGTCTATGCGGTAACATTTTTATATGTTTTAAATACATACCTCAAAGCCTGTTAGCAGGCTGGTACAGGCTTCTGTCAGCCCGCTCTTGGCGGACTGAACCTTCTGAATCACCGCACTCATAACAGTGCGGTGCTCCTCGTCGATGGAGGCGCCGTTAAGCACCTCCAGCAAATTGTCCGGCGCCTCCGGTTGGACGGAGGCCGCCGGCGTCGTAGGCTTGCCCTTCTTGCGAAGGGGCCGCCTGCCGGACTCCGGAACCACTGAAGGTTCCGGAGCGGTGTCCGGCCCAGGGCCAGACTTAGATCCCTCTAGGGCTTCATCCCCTTTGGGACTGGAGTCCGGGAGGTCGCCTTGTGGCGCCTCCAAGACCACCTTCTCCTGGTTTAGTCCCTTTCGGGACTCCACCTCGGCATCGTCCGTAGGGCGAGGGGAGGAGGCCGTCGAGAGTGAAGCGATATTCACATCCGACGAATCCAGGGAGCCGCTCGACGAATCGCCAAGCTGAGCCTTGGGCGGGCTGCATAATTGAATTCGGCATTAGAAGGTACTGTACAATAGAGGAACGCCATAAGCTATTCTGGTATCCGGATACTTATGATTTTGCCAGGGGCTTGACCCTGGATGGCCATTCCTCTCCGCCGTCTTCGGTGTCGGAGGCGTAGTCCGGTAGAAGGGTCTTCCCCTTCTTGGACCCTCCGGCCTCCCTAGTTGGGGCGGCCTTCCTTTTTTTTCCTCCCCCTATGGAGGGGGAGAGGCTTCTTCTTCCTCCTCCTCGTCCTCAGAGGCGGAGGGCGCCTCGGGGTCGTCAGGCGATGAGTCCGACGCCACCAGGCGTCGGGAACTATTTTGAGTCCCTGTGGCCTTCTTCTTGGCCTTCTTCTCCGGCACCACGTGGGGTGCCGGAACCAGCAGCTTTGTCAAATGGGCATCCACTGGGTCTTCAGGCAAAGTAGCCGGACAGTTGGTCTGTTCGGCCTTCTTCTGCCAGTCCTGTTAAAGGGATGGGAGTTTAGATCCCGCATAGAGTCAAACTATGGAAAACAAATACCCCGTAATGGGAAAATTGAGCTTACTGCGCTGGCTTGACGCTTCGCACAGAATCCGCGATCTTCGGTAAGGGGGGGGGGTGAACCTCGGAGCTCTTGAAAAGCACCTTCCAGGCATGTTCGTGAGTTGTGTCAAAGAGCCTGGACAAGGTTTGGTGCTGGGCCGGGTCGAATTCCCACAGATTAAAAGCCCGTCGTTGGCACGGGAGGATCCGGCGGAAGAGCATGACCTGGACTACGGTGACGAGTTTAACCATCCCGTCGATCAGGTCTTTGACGCAGGTTTGAAGTCCGGTCAACTCTGCCGAATTACCCCACGACAGGCCCGTCTCTTTCCATGAGGTGAGCCGCTGCCCATTCAGGGTCACGCGGCTCGGTGATGTAGAACCACCCCGATTGCCATGCTTTAATGGTTTCCACGAAGGCGCCCTCAAGCCATGTAATGTTGGCTATCTTGCCCACCATGGCGCCTCCGCACTCCGCTTGTCGGCCGCCCACAACTTTCGGCTTGAGGTCTCCAGCCATAAGCCGAAGTGGGGCTGGATGCGGAGAAAGACCTCACACACGACGATGAACGCCGAGATGTTGAGGATGAAGTTCGGGGCTAGATCGTGGAAATCCAGGCCGTAGTAGAACATGAGCCCCCGGACGAACGGGTGAAGAGGAAAGCCCAGTCCGCGGAGGAAATGGGGGAGAAATACGACCCTCTCATGGGGCCTAGGGAAGGGGATGAGTTGCCCCTCATCTGGAAGCCGGTGCGCGATGTCATTAGACAAGTATCCGGCCTTCCTCAACTTTTTGATGTGCCCATCCGTGACGGTGGAGGCCATCCATCTACCTCTCACTCCGGACATGATTGGAGAAGGTTGAGGTCGGAAGTGCAGACTTGGGCACTGGAGCTCGAGTGCGCAGGAATGGATAAGCAAAGGAGGAAGAAGGCGTAGATGGAAAGGGTGGATCCTTATCCCCTTATATGGGCGGCCGAAACTATGAGCCCCCACCAGCCTAGTAAAACTCGCTTATCTCCCAAGCACTGCGATTAATGCCGCGGTTGGGTTACCCACGCTCGTATTGATGAGAATCCCGGAATAAGGGGACACGATCTCTACTTTGACAAGACGTGCCAAGGAAACCGCCTCGCTAAACGCGCTGAGGTGGGACAGTAAAATGATTCGAATAAAGGAATGTGTCAGCAGATTAGATTTGTGCGGATATTATTCTCTCTACGGTGGTATGTGGAAACTATTTTGCAGAGCCGGACACTATCGCTGTGTTCAACATCTTCTATGAAGTATTCAGAGGAGGAACCCGCCTTGCAATGCCGAAGACAATTTGCGCGCCAGACTCATCGTCATTGAAGCCTGGTTCAGGGGCTACTGAGGGAGTCCTGGATTAGGGGGTTTCCAGATGGCTGGACTATGACCTTTGGCCGGACTCCCGGACTATGAAGATACAAGATTGAAGACTTCGCCCCGTGTCCGGATAGGACTTTCCTTGGCATGGAAGGCAAGCTTGGCGATGCGATATGAAGATCTCCTCCCATTTGTAACCGACTCTGTGTAACCCTAGCCCTCTCCGGTGTCTATATAAACCGGAGAGTTTTAGTCCGTAGGACGAACAACAATCATACCATAGGCTAGCTTCTAGGGTTTAGCCTCTTTGATCTCGTGGTAGATCAACTCTTGTACTACCCATATCATCAATATTAATCAAGCAGGAGTAGGGTTTTACCTCCATCGAGAGGGCCCGAACCTGGGTAAAAACATCGTGTCCCTTGTCTCCTGTTACCATCCGCCTAGACGCACAGTTAGGGACCCCCTACCCGAGATCCGCCGGTTTTGACACCGACACCCACCAATGATGCTAAACGCATCACCGAAACGGGGGCTAGGCGGGGAGACCTTTATTCCATCTTCAGGGAGCCGCCGCCGTCTTGCCTTCCTGAGCAAGATACAAACCCTAACAAAGCTTGAAAAAAGATCTAAAAATGGAGCCCTCCCACCGGAAAGGGCTGAGATCCACTCCGTCTCCATGGCCCTAAGGCCACCGGAGATGGGACGGACCGGCGCCGGCGCCGGCGGGAGGCAGAAAACCTTAGGTTTTTGGAGGTGGCGGCTGCCTAGGTCAAAGGTGGATAGTTACCACCAGCTCGCGTGATATACAATGCAATCTCTGATTAATCTCTAACACCCATTTAAGTGCATGGAAAGTGGTGGGAAGTTTAGTACCATACTACTGTGGAGTGTGAGTGAGACCCTTTTATAAGGGTTGTTATACCACATGTCAATGAGAGTTTGGGAAGATGAGTTGTACACGCGTGCTCCTCCTCTACCACCGGCCGCCTAGCTTCGCCTCGCCTTGCGTGCCCGCTGCAGGTTGCGTGAATGAGCCGAGACGAAGCTTATTTTTGCTGGTCAGGAATGGTTAATTAATCTCGAATTAATTGACAAGTTGCTATAGTAGTGCCACTATCCAAGACATTGGGCCTGAGCCTAGCACATATATCTAACGACCTATATAAGAACACGTTGACCAGTGGAGTGAACCCTGACTCAACTCACTCACTTCCTCTTACACAATCCTAGTCGTCATCTACTGTTCATTTCTCTATGCTGCTTCCGGCGATCCCATCCTGACGACCGCGTGCACGGTTGGTCGGGAGAGCAGGTGCCTCCGGAACCCTGTCGTTCGAGATCCTGCCCGGGAGAACGACAATAAGATTTTTGGGAGCGTCTCAACGCGACTACTTCCGATCCGTCCCCATCACCGTCCGCCTCTGCTCCACTACTTATCCTGCATCGACTACATGGTTGATGATGAAGCCGCCAAGAAGTAGGACTCGGCTGATGCCGAGGCTGCCGCTGTCGCCGTCACGTTAGTCTGGCCCACCGAAGGGTATGACTCGTTCATCCCCTGTTTGCCCGTTCATGTGCTGGTCGTACATATGTCGTTCATAGATCTTTCGATTCTATGTATTGTACGCGCTCACATGCTTAGATATCGGTGTGAGATGCATACCTTATTTGAATGCATGATCGTGGATTAGATTAGTCGAAAGTGTGCTAATAATTCCAACAATCCAAAAGCCTTATTTTAGGCACTTTTCGACTCATGGCTTTGCCGCTACACTAAAATCGAAAAAGTTTATCGAGACGCATTTTAAGCGTTGGCAGATGAGGACCACCTTGTGGCTCACAGCAATGAACGTGTTCTGGTTGGTGGTGTGTCTCCCACGGTAATGATTGCTCCTGAACAGGAGAATGCGTTTAGGGAGGCAAACACCATCTTTGTGGGAGCCGTTCTTACTATGCTCGGAGACAAGTTGATTGACGCGTATCTCCATATGCGTGTTGCCAAAAACTTTTGATGCGCTTGAAGCTAAGTTTGGCGCAACCGATGCTAGGAGCGAACTGTATGCCATGGAGCAATTCCATGAGTACAGGATGGTTGATAATCATTCGGTATTGGAACGGACTCAGGAGATACAGTGCATCTCTAAGGAGCTAGAGTTCTTGAAGTGTGAGTTACCGGACAATTTTGTCGCGGTTTGCATTATTGCAAAACTCCCTCGTGGATGGAGGAACTTTGCTACTTCTCTCAAGCACTTGAGACGTGAATTCTCTGTTGAGGATTTCGGATTTCATCGGTCATCTAAGTGTTGAGCAGAACTCGAGAGCAAAGGACTCACACTTGAAAGGGGCATAGGGTTCCTCTAGCGCCATTGTGGTGCAGAAGAATTTCCACAAGTTTAAGGAAAAGAACACAGTCCAGCAGAATACTACGTTCAAGAAGAAGGGTAAGAAGAAAAACAAAATGAGAGATGGCTTCTTTACTTGTGGTTCAGAGGAACACTGGGCAAACAAGTGCCCAAACAAGTACACGAAGCCAGGAAAGGCCCCAAGTTTGTCAATGTCACTCTGAGCAACAATGATGGGGCATCTGTATGGTAATCTGCTTATCGTACTTTCAGTTTGCCAATCCACCGATTGGTGGGTTGACACTCGGGACAATATTCATGTGCGTGTTGATGTGTCTTTGTTTTCTTCTTATCAGGTCGCACGAGATTGTTCCGTCTTGATGGTGAATGGCTCTCATACTTATGTTCATGGTGTTGGCATGGTAGATCTAAAGTTCACTTTAGGAAAGATCGTGCAAGAGAAGAACATGCAACATGTCCCCACCATAAACAAGAATGTCGTTAGTGCCTCCCTTCTATATGAAGAAGGGTCTAAGTTAGTATTTGAGTCTAATAAAGTAGTCGTATCTCGATATGGACTGTTTGTTGGAAAAGGGTATGAATGTAGTGGTTTGTTCAGCCTTTCCCTAGAGGATTTCTGTAATAAAGTAGTGAACCAAATTCATTCTAATGTGAACGAATATGATGTTTGGCATTCACGCCTTTGTCACATTAATTTTGATTGCATGACATGGCTAACCAAGATGGATTTAATACCGAGTTTCACTTTAGCCAAAGGCTCTAAGTTCCATGTGTGTGTGCAAGTTAAGCAACCTCATAAGCCTCACAAGCCTGCGAAGGAGAGACACCTGGCACGACTAGAGCTCATACATTCAAATCTGTGTGAGATGAATGGTGTGTTGACTAAAGGTGGGAAGAAATATACTTCATGATGTTGATTGATGAATCCACTAGATTCTACTATGCGTATTTTTTAAATACTAATGATGAGGTTCTACACTACTTTAAAATCTTTAAGGCCAAAGTTGAGAACCAACTTGAAAAGAAAATAAAACGAGTTCGGTCTAATCTTGGTGGAGAGTACTTCTGTAATGAGTTTGATTTATTCTGTATAGAACATGGGATTATTCATGAGACGGCGCCTCCCTATTCACCCGAGTCAAACGGGGTTGCCTATCAGAAAAACCGTACTCTAGTAGATTTGGTTAGCATCATGTTAGAAACATCGGGTTTACCCAAGGCATGGTGAGGGGAGGTTGTATAAACGTGATGTCATGTCCTGAATAAAGTTCCCACGAAGGATAATGAGGCTACTCCCTATAAGCAATGGGAAAAGAAAAGAACTACACTCTCTTACTTGCGCACTTAGGGCTGTTTGGCGAAAGTTAATGTGCTAATAACCAAAAAGTGTAAGTTGGGACCAAAACTGTGGACTGTGTTTTGCTTGGCTATGCAAAGCATCACGTTGGGTATAGATTTATAGGGTGAATTGATGTACACGACATGAAGGTCGGTACGATCATTGATTCTAAAGATGCTACATTCTTTGAGGAATATTTTCCCCATGAGAGATATGTAAAGCACTTCCAAACTGAAATCTGATGAGACTCCTGAACCTGCCATTCTGATGGAATATTATGAGCACAAAAGTGATGAAAGTTCCACGGAGGATGACGCGGAGGCTCCTGTTAGGAGCAAGAGACAGAGGACTGCAAAGTATTTTTGTGATGATTTCCTCGTGTACCTCATGGATGATGACACTCCCAGTTTCATTTCAGAAGCTTATGCATCTCTGGGTGCTGACTACTGGAAGGATGCGGTCCGTAGCGAGATGGATTCCATATTGGCTAACGGAACATGGGAGATAACTGATCGTCCTTATGGTTACCAACCATTGGGATGTAAGTGGGTGTTCAAGAGGACGCTTAGGCCCGATGGTACTGTTGAGAAGTACAAGGCTAGGCTTGTGGTCAAGGGTTAATTACTCACATGTGGCTAGTCTAACAACCATTCAAGTGTTACTCGCGTTGGATGCCTTTCACGGTATTCTCATTCATCACATGGTTGTTAAGACGGGTTTCCTTAACGGAGAGCTAGACAAGGAAAATTACATGCAACAGTCAGATGTAATTGTAGTAAATGGTCAAGAAAGGAAGGTGTGCAAGCTAGTGAAATCTTTGTATGGCTTGAGACAAACACCTAAGCAATGGCATGAGAAGTTTAATACAACTTTGACATCTGCTGGCTTTGTTGTTAATGAAGCTAACAAATGTGTATACTATCGCTATGGTGGGGGCGAAGGAGATACACTGTGTTTGTATGTCGATGACATACTGATATTTGGGACCCACCTCAAAGTCATTGAGGAGGTCAAGGCATTTCTATCTCATAACTTTGAGATCAAAGACCTAGGCGTGATTGATGTTATCTTAAACATCAAGCTATTGAGAGATACTGAGGGTGGAATTACATTTTTTTTTCAATCCCGCTATGTTGAGAAGATTGTGAGCCGTTTTAGATATTCGGACTGCAAACCTTCTACAACAACATATGATCCTAGCGTGGGGATTCGAAAGTTTGAAGGCACGACTGAAGATCAATTGAGATATCCTCAAGTTGTTGGTTCACTCATGTACCTAGCTTGTGCTACTCGGCCTGACATCTCATTTGATGTGTGCAAACTGAGCCGGTTTTTTCAAATTTGGGAGATGTGCATTGGCATGCTGTTGAGCGAGCCATGTGTTACTTGCAAGGTACTGCAAACTATGGAATTCACTATTCTAGGTACCCGACGGTACTTGAGGGGTATAGTGATCTGAATTGGATATTTGATGCACATTAGATGAAAGCCACAATTGGATATGTTTTCACGCTTGGTGGTGGTGTTGTTTCCTGGATGTCTTGCTAGCAGACAATCTTAACGAGATCGACTATGGAAATAGAACTCACAACATTAGACACATCATGCATCGAAGCAGAATGGCTTCGAGAGCTTGTGATGGATTTTCCAGTGGTTGATTAAACAGTCCCGACTGTCCCCATGAACTGTTACAATCAAACAGTGATTGCCAAGGCTAAGAGTTCAAAGGATAAAATGAAATCCACAAAGCACATAAGAAGAAGATTAAAATCTGCCAGAAAATCAAGAACTCCAAAGTGATAGCGTTGGATTAGATCCAAATGGCTAAGAATCTGGCAAATCCCTTCACGAAAGGGCTACGGGTTGTGATAGAAAATGCATCAAGCGAGATGGGCATGAGACCGACGTAAGTTGCCATGGGGGTAACCCAACCTATGTGATCAGAGATCACGTGAATTAGGACCTGAGAAAACAATCTAGCGGTCAACTGATGATAGTATCCTTAATCAACCCACTCCATTGGAGATGCATAATACTCTCATTGTATGTAAGGCATGCTGACTTTTCTTTTAATGTGTTCCAAAGCTTATGTAAGCAAGATGTTATCCTACAGAGCATTCTTTGGATCAACACTCCTATGTGAGCCCGACTACTCGTCATAGTTTATGAGATTGGGTAATCCCTACGAAGCTCGTGAGAAGGTAAGGAGTATGACTAATAAGCTCCACCTATGGGGTTTAGCCTTCGGCAGCCACGTATGAGCTGACAATAGGAGAAACTTCTGCACGCCGAACTGACAATTCAAGGCATAATCCATTGTCCATTTGTGAAGAAGTCTAATCCTGTTGCTCTAGGTGGAAGTTCAACTTAATAGTCTCCGCTGAAAAATTCTCGTATAACAAACATTGTTTGGAACAGTTGACAAACTTATGTGCTCAAGGTCTAGTGGGGAATTGTTGGATTATAGATGGGCTTAGGCCCATATAAAAAAAATCCCGAGTTAACCTCTAAGGCGCATTTAGGTGCATGGCAAGTGGTGGGAAGTTTAGTACCATACTGCTAGTGGAGTGAGAGTGAGATCCCTTTACAAGGGCTGCTCTACCACATGCCATTGGAAGTTTGGGAAGAGGAGTTGTACACGCATGCTCCTCCACCTCCACCGCCTACCTCGCCACGCCACGCCTTGTCACGATGCGTGCACCAAGGATTGCGGGAATGAGCCGAGCCAAAGCTTATTTTTGCTGGTCAGGAATGGTTAATTAATCTCGTATTAGTTGACGAGTCGCTACACTAGTAGTAGTGGCACTATTCAAGATGTTAGACCGTGGGCTATTGGCGGACTAGGTCGTGGGCGTGAGCCCAGACCCATTTATCCAACGACCCATATAAGAAGGCACTGGTCAGTTGAGTGAACACTAACTCAGTTCACGCACTCCCTCTTGCAACACCATAGCCGTCATCTACTATTCCTCTCTCTATGATGCTTCCGGCGATCCCATCCCGATGACCGCGTGTACGGTTGGTCAGGAGAGCAGGTGCCTCCGGAACCCTGTCGTTTGAGATCCTGCCCGGGAGAACGACAATAAGGTTTTTGGGGAGCGTCTTGATGCGACTACTCCCGATCCGTCCAGTCTCCATCCGCCTCTGTTTCTGCTAGAAAATAGTTTATTCTGGGCCAGACCAATAGCATTTTTTCAGAATTCCTAATAAACCCTAAAGGCCCACTCAGCCCATTCGTGCAAGGCAAGTGGTGGGACTAAAAGTTTAGTCCCACATTGCTAGTTTGGTGGGAGTTGGACCTCCTTATAAGGAAGGATGTTTCCCCACATGTATGAGCATGAGAACAAGAGAGACATTCACGCACGTTCCTCCTCCGTCGCCCGCCTCGCCACGCCTCGTCACGATGAGCCGCGAGTTGCTAGAATGAGCCGATCCGTTGTGTGACTTTTTGCTGCACACAACTGGTATATGAAAGGTCATATGGAAGGATGTTCACCTCGTATCCTTCCTCTTGCTACCTGTTCGCCTGCTTCTCTTGTGCCTATAAAAGAGAGGTCGCTCCTCTCTAGAGGGACGCACCAGAACATCATCTTCCTCTCGCCACTGAGTTCCTGAGCACTAAGCTGCTGCTATGATCTTCCCATCCTGGCTTGTGGCGTGCACCACAGGTCGGGACAGTAGGCCTCTGAAACCTCACCTCTTTGAGTCCTGCATGGGAGAAGGGTGATAAGATTTTATGGGAGCGCTACACGCGACTACTGACCTGTTCCTCATAGAAGCCCTGGACGCCAATGACCACTTCCCCAACAACGACTTCTTCCCCGACGTCGACAACCTCTTTGACGACATGGCCGGCGATGACGTCGAACCCAAGACCAGTGCTTCTGCCGTTGCTCCGTACGTCTTTGTGTTCTTTCTGTTTAAGATCCTCCCACGGTTTCTTGTTCCAGCCTTACTTGTTCTAGCTTCTGTTCTACATATATTATGTTCTAGTTCACATGTGCAGATGCTTTTTTGCTTCACTCTACTAGATTACATGACTTGTTTCATCTCTACCATAATAGTCATGCCTTATCTACTACTTCTGTTAATAAAATCATATGGTAAATTGCTCATATTTCTCACAGTCCAAAAACCTTATTATAGGCAAATTACTCCGAGTGGTTTTGGTGCTTCCATGAGGCCTCCTATGTTTGAGGGTGTGCACTATAAGAGGTGGCACATGAGAGTCGTTCTATGGTTTCAAACCATGAGCTGCGATGACGCCACTCTTGGCAAACCTGAAGGAGTTCTTGATCCTCAGCAGGAACAAGGTTTTTAGAAAACCGATACCTTGTTTGAGGCTGCTCTCTTGAGTTTTCTTGGTGAGAACATAGTTGATGCTTATGCATCAATTGATAATGTATAAGATATGTGGGATGCTCTCAAGGCCAAGTTTGGGGTCTTGGATGCTGGCACTGAGCTGTATATCATGGAACTATTCTATGACTACAGGATGACTAATGAGCGCTTCATGGTTGAGCAAGCTCACGAGATAGAGTCATTTGCTAGAGAAGTTGATCACTTCAATTGTATGTTACCGGACAAGTTTGTTGTCGGAGGCAGCATCACTAGCTTCCTCTCTCGTGGTGGAACTTTGCTACCTCTCTAAAGCATAAGAGGCAGGAGTTTTCTGTTTTGGATCTCATTGGTACTCTTGATGTGGAAGAAAAGGCGAGAGCAAAAGACATACGTGCTCGAGGTATTGAGGGAGGTTCTAGTGCCAATCTGGTACAGAAGAAAAACTTCCAACCCCACAAGTCTAAGAACAAGGGCAAGTTTGATGGTAAAGGTAAGTTTGATGGGAAGAACAAGGCTTTGCAACACACCAAATTCAAGAGAAGACTACGAAGAACAAAGAGCTTGTTATGTGTGCGGAGATCCGGATCATTGGGCTCCTAGTTGTCCCAATCGTTATGACAAGCGTCAACATAGGAAAGGCGGCAAGACCGCTAATGTTGTCATTGGTGACATTGACATGAAGGATGCTAATATGGTATATTTCTCACTATTCTTTCAGTATGTCATTCTCCTGATTAGTTGATTGACACGGGTGCTAACGTACATGTATACGGTGACATTTCCATGTTTTCTTCTTATTAGACCGCATGGACTTCCACCGTGCTGATGGTCCATGGTTCAAGATGTTCATGGTATTGGCACAGCCGATCTGAAGTTTACTTCGGGGAAGATCGTGCGACTGAAGAACGTGCATTATGTCCCCTCCATCAGTAAAAATCTTGTTAGCGGGTCTCTTCTGTGTAGAGATGGCTACAAGCTTGTCTTCGAGTCCAATAAATTTGTAGTGTCCAAGTATGGAACTTTTGTTGGTAAATGTTTTGAATCAGGAGGCTTGTTCGGACTATCATTGTTAGATTTTTGTAATAAGGTTGTTAAACACGTTTGCAACAATAGTGAATCAAATGTCTGGCATTCACATCTTTGTCATATTAACTTTGGCTGCATGATGCGGTTAGCCAAGTTGAGCTTAATCCCTAATTTCACTGCTGTCAAGGGATCTAAGTATCAAGTTTGTGTGCAAGCTAAGCAACCACGTAAGTCTAATACAGTTGCGGAAATGCGAAATTTGGCACCACCACAACTCATACATTCAGATCTTTGTGAAATGAATGGTGTTTTGACAAAAGGTGGAATGAAATATTTCATGACATTAATTGATGACTCCACTAGATACTACCATGTGTACCTTTTGAAATTGAAAGATGAGGCTTTGTAGTTTTTCAAGATTTATAAAGCCAAAGTGGAAAACCACCTTGATCGAAAGATAAAGAAGCTTAGGTATGATCATGGTGGAGAGTATTTTTCCATTGAATTTGATTCTTTTTTTTGTGGAACAGATACTCCATGAGAGGATGCCTCCCTATTAACCTTAGTCAAATGAGGTAGCCAAAAGAAAGAACTGTACTCTAACTAACTTGGTTAACGCCATGTTAGACACATCGGGTCTCTCCAAGGCATGGTGGGGGAGGCGATATTGACTGCATGTCATGTCCTAAACCAAGTTCCCACAAAGAACAAAGAGATAACTCCATTTGAGGAATGAGAGAAGAAAAGATTGAAACTCTCTTATCTACGAACCTAATGCTGCTTGGCGAAAGTCAATATACCAGTTTCGAAGAAGCGAAAGCTTGGACCAAAAACTGTGGATGGTGCTTTGATACGTCTCCAAAGTATCTATAATTTTTGATTGTTCCATGCTATTATATTACCCGTTTTGGATGTTTATGGGCTTTACTTTACACTTTTATATCATTTGTGGGACTAACCTACTAACCGGAGGCCCAGCCCGAATTGCTGTTTTTTTGCCTATTTTAGTATATCGAAGAAAAGGAATATCACACGGAGTCCAAACGGAATGAAACCTTCAGGAGCGATCTTTTTGGAACAAACATGATCCAGAGGACTTGGAGTGCAAGTCAAGAAACAAGCGAGGCGGCCACAAGGGTGCCCGGCATGCCCCTAGGGCTGGGCGCCCCCCTCATGGGCCCCTGGAGCGTCCACCGACGCACTTCTTCCTCCTATATATACCCATGTACCACGAAACCATTAGGGGAGCCACCGAAAAACTATTTCACCACCGTAACCTTCTGTATCCGCGAGATCCCATCTTGGAGCCGTCGTCGGTGCTCCGCCGGAGGGGGAATCCACCATGGAGGGCCTCTACATCAACTCCAAGGCCTCTCTGATGAGTTGTGAGTAGTTTACCACAGACCTTCGGGTCCATAGTTATTAGCTAGATGGCTTCTTCTCTCTCTTTGATTCTCAATACAAAGTTCTCCTCCCTCTTCTTGGAGATCTATTCGATGTAACTCTTTTTGCAGTGTGTTTGTCGAGATCCGATGAATGATGGGTTTATGATCAAGTTTATCTATGAGAAATATTTGAATCTCCTCTGAATTCTTTTATGTGTGATTAAGTTATCTTTGCAAGTCTCTTCGAATTATCGGTTTGGTTTGGCCTACTAGATTGATCTTTCTTGCAATGGGAGAAATGCTTAGCTTTGGGTTCAATCTTGCGGTGTCCTTTCCCAGTGACAGCAGGGGCAGCAAGGCACGTCTTGTATTGTTGCCATCGAGGATAAAAAGATGGGGTTTATATCATATTGCATGAGTTTATCCCTCTACATCATGTCATCTTTCTTAAAGCGTTACTCTGTTCTTCATGAACTTAATACTCTAGATGCATGCTGGATAGCGGTCAATGTGTGGAGTAATAGCAGTAGATGCAGGAAGGAGTCGGTCTACTTGTCACGGATGTGATGCCTATATACATGATCATGCCTAGATAATCTCATAATTATTCTCTTTTCTATCAATTGCTCGACAGTAATTTCTTCACCCATCGTAATAATTACGCTATCTTGAGAGAAGCCACTAGTGAAACCTATGGCCCCCGGGTCTATATCTTATCATATAAGCTTTAAACCTACTTTTATTTGCATCTTTATTTTTCCAATCTATATCATAAAATACCAAAAATATATTTATCTTATCATATTATCTCTATCAGATCTCACTTTCGCAAGTGGCCTTGAAGGGATTGACAACCCCTTTATTGCGTTGGTTGCGAGTTCTTTATTTGTTTGTGTACATGCGCGGGACATTTGAGGAGCCTCCTGCTGGATTGATACCTTGATTCTCAAAAACCGAGGGAAATACTTAAGCTACTATGTTGCATCACCCTTTGCTCTTCAAGGAAAACCAATGCAAACTCAAGACGTAGCAAGAAGGATTCCTGGCGCCGTTGCCGGGGAGGTCTTCCCTCAAGTCAAGACATGCCAAGTACCCATCACAAACTCATCTCCCTCGCATTTACATTATTTTCCATTTGCCTCTCGTTTTCCTCTCCCCCACTTCACCCTTGCCATTTTATTCTCCCTCTCTTTTCCAATCTCCTCTCTCTCTTTCGCTTGCCTTTTTGGTTGCTTGTGTCTTGGATTGCTTGTCGCGATGGCGCAAGATAATACCAAATTGTGTGACTTTTCCAACACCAATAATAATGATTTCCTTAGTACTCCGATTGCTCCTCTTAATGATGTTGAGTCTTGTGAAATCAATGATGCTTTGCTAAACCTTGTTATGAAAGATCAATTCTCCGGCCTTCCTAGTGAAGATGCCTCTACCCATCTAAACAACTTTGTTCATTTGTGTGAGATGCAAAAGAAGAAAGATACGGATAATGATATTGTTAAATTGAAGTTATTTCCGTTTTCACTTAGAGATCGTGCTAAAATTTGGTTTTTGTCTTTGCCTAAAAATAGTATTGATTCATGGAATAAGTGCAAAGATGCCTTTATCTCTAAATATTTTCCTGCCGCTAAGATCATCTCTCTTAGGAATGATATTGTGAATTTTAAACAACTTGATCATGAGCATGTTGCCCAATCTTGGGAAAGAATGAAATTGATGATTCGCAATTTCCCTACTCATGGTTTAAATTTATGGATGATCATCCAAAAATTTTATGCCGGATTGAATTTTGCTTCTAGAAATCTTTATAATTCGGCTGCGGGAGGCACGTTTATGGAAATCACGTCAGGAGAAGCTACCAAACTCCTTGATAATATTATGGCTAATTATTTTCAATGGTACACCGAAAGATCTACTTGTAAAAAGTGCATGCTATAGAATAAATTAATGTTTTGAGTGGAAAGATGGATGAACTTATGAAATTATTTGCTACTAAGAGTGCTCCTATTGATCCCAATGATATTCCTTTGTCTACTTTGATTGAGAATAATAATGAATCTATGGATGTGAATTTTGTTGGTAGGAATAATTTTGGTAACAATGCTTATAGAGGAAACTTTAATTCTAGACCGTTCCCTAGTAATTCCTCTAATAATTATGGAAATTCCTACAATAATTCTTATGGTAATTTTAATAAGATGCCCTCTGATTTTGAGAATAGCATTAACGAATTTATGGTCTCTCAAAACAATTTTAATGCCTTGCTTGAAGAAAAATTGCTTAAAGTTGATGATTTAGCTAGGAACGTTGATAGACTTTCGCTTGATGTTGATTCTTTGAAACTTAGATCTACTTCTCCTAAGCATTATATCAATGAGTGTCTCAAATCTATGAGAATTTCCATTATGAGTCCAAAGAAAGAACAGCTAGATTGCGTGCCAAGAAAGATTGTTTTGTTAAGGCGTGTTCTTCTAGTTTCCATGAAAATAATGATGAAGATCTAAAAGTTATTGATGTGTCCCCTATTAAATCTTTGTTTTTTAATATGAATCTTGATAATGATGGGATTGGAAGTAAATCAACTTTGGTTAAAAAGTGTTCTGACAATTTGGAGTGTTTTGATCTTGATGCTAAAATTGGTAAAAGTGTAATTGCAGAAATTAAAACTTTAAATAGCATTGAACCCACTATCTTGGATTTCAAGGAACTTAATTATGATAATTGTTCTTTAGTATATTGTATTTCCTTGTTGCAATCCGTGTTGAATTCTCCTCATGCTTATAGTCAAAATAAAGCCTTTATCAAACATATTATTGATGCTTTGATGCAATCTTATGATGAAAAACTTAATTTGGAAGTTTCTATACCTAAAAAACTTAATGATGAGTGGCAACCTGCAATAAAGATTAAAATTAAAGATTATGAGTGTTATGCTTTGTGTGATTTTGGTGCTAGTGTTTCCACAATTCCAAAAACTTTATGTGATATTCTAGGTTTCCATGATCTTGATTATTGCTTTTTAAATTTGCATCTTGCGGATTCCACCATTAAAAAGCCTATGGGAAGGATCAATGATGTTCTTATTATTGCAAATAGGAACTATGTGCCCGTAGATTTTATCGTTCTTGACATTGATTGCAATCTTTCATGTCCTATTATTCTTGGTAGATCTTTCCTTAGAACGATTGGTGCGATTATTGATATGAAGGAAGGGAATATCAGATTCCAATTTCTATTAAGGAAAGGCATGGAGCACTTTCCAAGAAAGAAATTCAAATTACCTTATGAATCTATCATGCGAGCTACTTATGAATCAAGTGCCAAAGATAGCACTACTTAGATCTATCCTCACTTTTATGCCTAGCTTGGAGCGTTAAACAAGAGCGCTAGTTGGGAGGCAACCCAATTTTATTTTAGTTTCTTTGTTTTTTTCCTGTTTAGTAATAAATCTTGCATCTACTCTCTGGTTAGATGTGTTTTCTGGCTTTAATTAGTGTTTGTGCCAATTAGAGCCTATAGGATAACCTATGGTATGAGTTAATTTGATTCTGCTGAAAAACAGAAACTTTGTGCTCACGAGAAAAAAACAATAAATCACAGAAACGTGCTTTTGTGTTGATTCTATTTTCTGTAGATCAATAGAAAAATTTCCTAGGACGTCCTATTTTGGTAGGATTTTTAAGGTTCTAGAAGTATTCGAAAGTTAGAGATTGCTACAGACTGTTCTGTTTTTGATAGATTCTGTTTTTCGTGTGTTGTTTGCTTATTTTGATGCATCTATGGCTAGTATGTAGGGGTATGAACCATAGAGAAGTTGGAATACAGTAGTTTTAACATCAATATAAATAAAGAATGAGTTCATTACAGTACCTTATGTGGTGGTTTTTCTTTCTTGCACTAACGGAGCTTATGAGATTTCCTGTTGAGTTTTGTGTTGTGAAGTTTTCAAGTTTTGGGTAAAGATTTGATGGATTATGGAATAAAGGGTGGCAAAAGCCTAAGCTTGGGGATTCCCATGGCACCCCAAGGCAATATCCAAGGACAACCAAAAGCCTAAGCTTGGGGATTCCCATGGCACCCCAAGGCAATATCCAAGGACAACCAAAAGCCTAAGCTTGGGGATGCCCCGGAAGGCATCCCCTCTTTAGTCTTCGTCTATCGGTAACTTTACTTGGAGCTATATTTATATTCGCCACATGATATGTGTTTTTCTTGGAGCGTCGTGTATGCTATTAGTCTTTGCTTTTTAGTTTGCCACAATCATCCTTGCTGTACACACCTATTGAGAGAGAAATACTTGATTTGAAATTTATTAGAATACTCTATGTGCTTCACTTATATCTTTTGAGCTAGATAATTTTTGCTCTAGTGCTTCACTTATATCTTTATAGCACGGTGGTGGCTTAATTTTGTAGAAATCGTTAATCTCTCATGCTTCACTTATATTATTTTTAGAGTTTCTTAGAACAGCATGGTATTTGCTATGGTTATAAAATTGGTCCTAGAATGATGGGCATCAAAGTTGGGTATAATAAAAACTATCATAGAAAGTGAATTGGATGCTGTGATCAATTTGATACTTGATAATTATTTTGAGATATAAAGGTGGTGATATTAGAGTCATGCTAGTTGGGTAATTGTGAATTTAAAGAATACTTGTGTTGAAAATTGTGATTCCCGTAGCATGCATGTATGGTGAACCGCTTTGTGATGAAGTTGGAGCACAATTTTATTTATTGATTGTCTTCCTTATGAGTGGCGGTCGGGGACGAGCGATGGTCTTTTCCTACCAATCTATCCCCCTAGGAGCATGCGCGTAGTACTTTGTTTTCAATGGCTTGTAGATTTTTGCAATAAGTATATGAGTTCTTTATGACTAATGTTGAGTCCATGGATTATACGCACTCTCACCCTTCCACCATTGCTAGCCTCTCTTATGCCGCGCAACTTTCGCCGGTACCATACACCCACCATATACCTTCCTCAAAACAGCCACCATACCTACCTATTATGGCATTTCCATAGGCATTCCGAGATATATTGCCATGCAACTTTCCACTGTTCCGTTTATTATGAAACACATCATCATTGTCATATTGCTATTTGCATGATCATGTAGTTGACATCGTATTTGTGGCAAGGCCACCTTCATAATTTCATACATGTCACTCTTGATTCATTTCATATCCCGGTACACCACCGAAGGCATCCATATAGAGTCATATCTTGTTCTAAGTATTGAGTTGTAATTTTGAGTTGTAAATAAATAGAAGGGTGATGATCTTCATTATTAGAGCATTGTCCCAAGTGAGGAAAGGATGATAAAGACTATGATTCCCCCACAAGTCGGGATGAGACTTCGGACTTTATAAAAATAAAAGAGGCCAAAGAAGCCCAATAAAAAAGAGAGGCCAAAGAAGCCCAGAAATAAAAAAAATGAGAGAAAAAGAGAGAAGGGACAATGCCACTATCCTTTTTACCACACTTGTGCTTCAAAGTAACACCATGATCTTCATGATAGAGAGTCTCCTATGTTGTCACTTTAATATACTAGTGAGAATTTTTCATTATAGTACTTGGCTTGTATATTCCAATGATGGGCTTCCTCAAAATGCCCTAGGTCTTCGTGAGCAAGCAAGTTGGATGCACATCCACGTAGTTTCTTTTGTTGAGCTTTCATACATTTATAGATCTAGTGCATCCGTTGCAGGGCAATCCCTACTCACTCACATTGATATCTATTAATGGGCATCTACATAGCCCGTTGATACGCCTAGTTGATGTGAGACTATCTTCTCCTTTTTGTCTTCTCCACAACCACCATTCCATTCCACATATAGTGCTATGTCCATGGCTCACGCTCATGTATTGCGTGAAAATTGAAAAAGTTTGAGATTACTAAAGTATGAAACAATTGCTTGGCTTGTCATTGGGGTTGTGCATTATTAAATACTTTGTGTGATGAAGATAGAGCAACAGCCAGACTATATGATTTTGTAGGGATAAGTTTCTTTAGCCATGTTATTTTGAGAAGACATGATTGCTTTATTAGTATGCTTGAAGTATTAATATTTCTTACGTCATGAACTTTTATTTTGAATCATTTGGATCTGAACATTCATGCCACATTAAAGAGAAATACATTGAGAAATATGCTAGGTAGCATTCCACATCAAAAATTCTGTTTTTATCATTTACCTACTCGAGGACGAGCGGGAATTAAGCTTCGGGATGCTTGATACGTCTCCAACGTATCTATAATTTTTGATTGTTCAATGCTATTATATTACCCGTTTTGGATGTTTATGGGCTTTACTTTACACTTTTATACCATTTTTGGGACTAACCTACTAACCGGAGGCCCAACCCGAATTGCTGTTTTTTTGCCTATTTCACTATATCGAAGAAAAGGAATATCAAACGGAGTCCAAATGGAATGAAACCTTTGGGAGCGATCTTTTTGGAACAAACGTGACCCAGAGGACTTGGAGTGCAAGTCAAGAAACAAGCGACGCGGCCATGAGGGTGCCCGGCACGTGCCCTAGGGCTGGGCGCGCCCCCACCCTCGTGGGCCCCTCGAGCGTCCACCAACGTACTAATTCCTCCTATATATACCCATGTACCCCGAAACCATCAGGGGAGCCACCGAAAAACTATTTCCACCACCGTAACCTTCTGTATCCGCGAGATCCCATCTTGGAGCCGTCCTCGGCGCTCCACCGGAGGGGGAATCCACCATGGAGGGCCTCTACATCAACTCCAAGGCCTCTCTGATGAGTTTTGAGTAGTTTACCATAGACCTTCGGGTCCATAGTTATTAGCTAGATGGCTTCTTCTCTCTCTTTGATTCTCAATACAAAGTTCTCCTCCCTCTTCTTGGAGATCTATTCGGTGTAACTCTTTTTGCGGTGTGTTTGTCGAGATGAATGATGGGTTTATGATCAAGTTTATCTATGAGAAATATTTGAATCTCCTCTGAATTCTTTTATGTGTGATTAAGTTATCTTTGCAACTCTCTTCGAATTATCGGTTTGGTTTGGCCTACTAGATTGATCTTTCTTGCAATGGGAGAAATGCTTAGCTTTGGGTTCAATCTTGCGGTGTCCTTTCCCAGTGACAGCAGGGGCAGCAAGGCACACATTGTATTGTTGCCATCGAGGATAAAAAGATGGGGTTTATATCATATTGCATGAGTTTATCCCTCTACATCATGTCATCTTTCTTAAAGTGTTACTCTGTTCTTCATGAACTTAATACTCTAGATGCGTGCTGGATAGTGGTCGATGTGTGGAGTAATAGTAGTAGATGCAGGCAGGAGTCGGTCTACTTGTCACGGATGTGATGCCTATATAAATGATCATGTCTAGATAATCTCATAATTATTCGCTTTTCTGTCAATTGCTCGACAGTAATTTGTTCACCCACCGTAATAATTATGCTATCTTGAGAGAAGCCACTAGTGAAGTCTATGGCCCCCGGGTCTATCTCTTATCATATAAGCTTTCAATCTACTTTTATTTGCATCTTTATTTTTCCAATCTATATCATAAAATACCAAAAATATATTTATCTTATCACATTACCTCTATCAGATCTCACTTTCGCAAGTGGCCTTGAAGGGATTGACAACCCCTTTATTGCGTTGGTTGCGAGTTCTTTGTTTGTGTATGTAGGTGCGCGGGACTTGTGAGGAGCCTCCTACTGGATTGATACCTTGGTTCTCAAAAACCAAGGGAAATACTTACGCTACTATGCTGCATCATCCTTTCCTCTTCAAGGAAAACTAACGCAAGCTCAAGACGTAGCATGCTTTACTGGGCTATGCTTTTCATAGCATCTGACAGTGTCCTGGATTACGGGGTCCTATCCTAGTCAGCCCATTCTCCTCGGGGTGGGGCCAATGGGCCCTCATCCGTGGCCAAGATGGACTCCGGAGGCCATATACAGGAGGCATGATCAATACTACCTCCACTGAAGACTTGACGTATACTCCAAGATCTCTGTGTCCGCCTTGCTCCTAGATACCGACCTTGTAACCCTAGATACCCTCTCTCGTGTGTATATAAGCCATAAGGTTTAGCCTGTAGAGGGATCAACGCAAAATCATTCACCTAGCCCTAAGGTTAGACCACACATTACGATCTTGAGGTAGATCAACTCTGTACTTGATACATCTTCATCTCGGACGAACGTACTTTGAGTCAGCCCCGCGTACGAACTAGCTATGAACCCCAAAGAGTTGTCTCACCTCAATGAGATATTGGACTGTATCCAGAGCATGTCCACCTCGGATGACAAGACTTCAGTTTATGGCCAGCTCAGACTTACAATCGATGATCGGGAAATTTACATCCCACCCACCACCCACCCAGTCGCCATGGTCGATGACTTAACCGAAGTGCTAGACTATGGAAAGGCCATGTACATGGATGAAGATGTCGATGGTCCCACAGTAGAGCAAAAATCAAAGAACAAAAATAAAATTGGGTTGCCTCCCAGCAAGCGCTGTCGTTTAACGCCCCTAGCTAGGCATAAAAACACAAATAGATCTAGGTATTGCCATCTCTGGTATGCAATCCATAAGTGGCTCTCATAATAGATTCATAAGGTAATTAATTTTCTTCCTAGGAAAGTGTTCCATGCCTTTCCTTAACGGAAATTGGAATCTAATGTTTCCTTCTTTCATATCAATAATTGCACCAATCGTTCTAAGGAAAGGTCTACCAAGAATAATAGGACATGTAGGATTGCAATCTATATCAAGAACAATGAAATCTATGGCACATAATTCCTATTTGCAACAATAAGAGCATCATTAATCCTTCCCATTAGTTTCTTAATGGTGGAATCCGCAAGATGCAAATTTAAACAACAATCATCAAATTCACGGAAACCTAGCACATCACACAAAGTTTTTGGAATCGTGGAAACATTAGCACCCAAGTCACACAAAGCATATCATTCATAATCTTTAATCTTAATCTTAATAGTAGGTTCCCACTCATCATGAAGTTTTCTAGGGATAGAAACTTCTAGTTCAAGCTTTTCTTCAAAAGATTGCATCATAGCATCAACGATATGTTTAGTAAAAGCTTTGTTTTGATTATAAGCATGAGGGGAATTTAACACGGATTGCAACAAGGAAATACAATCTATTAAAGAGCAATTATCATAATTAAATTCCTTGAAATCCAAAATAGTGGGTTCATTGGAGTATCAAGGTGACATTATGGTATAATTAACCCACGTATATGGTGTTACTTTACTATGAACTCTCGTGTTGTTTGTGACACTTATAGGAATAACTCAATGGATTGATCGAAAAGAATAATTTTGAGGTGGTTTCGTACCCTACAAGCAATTTCATCTTATGTTCTCCGTGATAGGAACTTTGGAGTGACTTTTATCGCACGTTGAGGGATTGCCATATGATCTAAATATGTTATAATTGTGAGAGAACTTGCACTAGTGAAAGTACGAATCCTAGGCCTTGTTTCCAAGCATTGCAATACCATTTTCCCTCACTTTTGTTACTTGTTACCTTGCTGTTTTTATATTTTCAGATTACAAAAACCTATATCTAGCATCCATATTACGCTTGTATCACCATCTCTTCGCCCAACACGAGTCTACAAGAAGAAGGTTGCGTAGTAGACATCAAGCTCTTTTCTGGCGCCGTTGCCGGGGAGGTGATTGCTTGCCGGTACTCCCTCCGTTCGGAATTACTCGTCCAAGAAATGAATGTATCTAGATGTATTTTAGTTGTAGATACACCCATCTTTGTGACAAGTATTTCCGAACGGAGGGAGTATATCTTTAGATCTCTTGCAATCGAATCTTTTAGTTTCTTTTTTTATCACTAGTTTAGTATATAAAATAAAACTACAAAAAAATGGAATTGAGGTTGCCTCGTATGCTTCATCTTTTTAATGTCTTTCATGAAAATGATGGAAAGGAAAATTGTTCGCAAGTGTTAGAAGAAGAAGTCTATAAAATGTTTGGCACTAAGATTTTGAATGATGAGTTTGATGGCTATGTTGTTAGTATGAATTCTTTGAATATCCATGATGCTAATGCTATGCAATGCTACAAGCTTGGGGGTGCTATGTTTGATGAATATGATATTTTTAGTCCCCCAAGTTTTGATGAGGACATTTATTATGATGAAACCACGTCTCCTATTTATGATGATTATATTGATAAAAGTGGGTTTGGAAGAGTGTCAACTTTAGGAAGTAATTATCCCACTATTTTGGAGGGTGTTGAATCTTATTGTGATAATTATTAAAGTTGATTTGGAGAGGTCATGACTTTATTTAGTAATGAATCCACTATTTCGGAAGAGGTTCCAACTGATTATGAGAACAAATTTGCTATCTATGATGATTATTGTGATGACATGTATGCTATAAAGAATAATGATAACCATGAAACTTGTCATCTTGATTTTAATTTTCAATTGGATTATGCCTCACATGATACTTATTTTGTTGAATATGCTCCCAGTACTATTCATGAGCATAAACTTGCTTATGGGGAGAGTAGTAAAACTTCTATGCTTGTGGATCATAAAAATAGTGCTTTATGTGATAGCTATATTGTTGAATTCATTCATGATGCTACTGAAAATTATTATGAGGGAGAAATATATTCTTGTAGTAATTGCAATAATATCAAGTTTTCCTCTTTGTGTGTTGAAAATATTGAAGATTTGCTTATTTTACCTTCCTATGCTAGTCGATTCTTGTCCCCATAAATTGTTTGCTCACAAAATCCCTATGCATAGGAAGTGGGTTAGACTTAAATGTGCTAGTCATATGCTTCATGATGCTCTCATTAATTCAATTCTTATCTTTTATGTGAGCATCATTGAAATCATCATGCGTACCTAAAAATGCATTAAAGAAAAGTGCTTGTTGGGAGACAACCCAAGATTTACACCTACTGCTTTTGTGTGGTCACATTATTATGCTACTATAGTAATCATGTTTTATAGCTTTTGTTTCAATAAAGTGCCAAGCAAAGCCTTTGGGATAGTGTGGATGATAGTTGACTTGATTCTGTGCAAAAACAGAAACTTTTGCTACCAGTCTAGGAATTTTGAAAATTCACTAGAATGTGCTTTTGATCTGAATTTTTTACACAAGATTGATATACAATTTTTATACATTGTCCTAATTTTTAGAATTGTTCAAGTTACAGAAGTATGGAAAGTTTCCAGATTATTACAGACTATTCTGTTTTTGACATATTCTGTTTTCTATGTGTTGTTTGCTTATTTTGATGAATCTATGAGTAGTATCGGAGGGTCTAAACCATGGAGAAGTTGGAATACAATAGATACAACACCAACGGAAATTTAGAATGAGTTCACAATAGTACCTAAGTGGCAATTTGCTTTATTATACTAATGGAACTTATGAGTTTTCTGTTGAGTTTTGTGTTGTGAAATTTTCAAGTTTTGGGTAAAGATTCGATGGATTATGGAATAAGGAGTGGCGAGAGCCTAAGCTTGGGGATGCCCAAGGCATCCCAAGGTAATATTTAAGGACAACCAAGAGCCTAAGCTTGGGGATGCCCTGGATGGCATCCCCTCTTTCGTCTTCGTTCATTGGTAGCTTGACTTGGAGCTATATTTTTATTCACCACATGATATGTGTTTTGCTTGGAGCATCATTTTATTTTATTACAATTTGCTTGCTGTTTGAATAAAATATTAAGATCTGAAATAATTAAATAAGAGAGAGTCCTCACATAGCTAAGTAATTATTTGACTACTCATTGATCTTCACTTATATCTTTTTGGAGTAGTTTGTCATTTACTCTCGTGCTTTAGTTATATTTCATGAGTAAATGGTTGAATGAATTGAATATCATAAATCTGAATGTATATATGTGTCATATTCTTATACCATGGGGAGTAATGACTTCACATAAAGTAAGTAGAGGTGGTAAATTTATTGAAAGTTAGCAAAAATAGTATTGGTCACTTGAACAATTCATGAAAGAATACTGAAGGAAGAGAGATTTCACATATAAATATAATATCTTGGACATCTTCTATGTTTGTGATCCCCAATAATTATTTTCAAACTTGAGCAAATTAGTTGAAGTTGGACAAGGAAGACAACATGATGAGTTATGCTTGGGTATATTTGTATAGAAGGTATATTGTTATGGATCCTCCAACATGTGGTGCTTGCTTTTTAGAATCTTTTGCTAGCCAAAACTTCTGTACTAGGTGGAGATACTACTTGTGCATCCAAAAACCCTTGAACCAAGTTCCTTCCATGAGTGTCCACCATATCTACCTATGCGGTATTTACTTGCCGTTCCAAGTAAATTTGCATGTGCCAAACTCTAACCCTTCAAATAATAATTTGTTTGTATGCCTGGATCGCTCATGTAGCGACTAGGGACTGTTAGTATCTTCCATCCTAGGTTGGTTATTCTCACGATGAGTGGACTCAGCTCATCATTCACGAGAAAATGGCTGGTAACCGGGATGGCCAGTTCCATGCTCAAATCAAATCAAATATAATTGCAAACAAAACTCCCCCTGGATTGTTGATAGTTGGACGGTACCCGTTGTTTCGGACCAGTCATGGAATGTGCTTGTTGGTGGTGGGGGAGTAAAAACTTTACCATTCTGTTTGGGAACCGCCTATAATGTGTCTAGCATGGAAGATAGTGAGAACTTTTTGTTGTTATGTTGACAATGAAAGCATACCTCTAAAAATTATTTTCATCTCTATTTTAAAAGCTTCGAGCTCTGGCACCTCTACAAATCCCTGCTTCCCTTTGCGAAGGGCCTATCTTTTACTTTTATGCAAGAGTCAGTATTATTCCTTTTGATTCCAACCTACTCTTTAGTTGGCAAGCATCATGTGATGGGGAAAGATCTAAACATACATGGCATTTCAAATATAATTGATCATGAATTATTATTGTTGACAATTATCTGTATTATAAATAAGTTGGGAGGCGAAACATTAAGCCGCTATCTTTCTCTGTGTTCAATGGATGCTATTTGTTCTAGAAATATGCTTTGAGTGGTAGCAATCATGGAAGACTATATGATGGTTGAGTATGTGGGATTTGCTAAATCAAAGCTCTTACATAGACCCTTCCTGAAAATAAGATGAATTGCGATTGTTTGATGACTGAGAACATAGTTTGTTAGTTTTCAAGAAAGTTTATGGTCTATGCTTTAACATGTGAATAGTTTGTTACTTCATCACGAGAAGCTTTATGATATGAGCTACTATTATGATATGTAATGATGCTAGAAAAAGTGATTGAAATTATCATTGATCAAACTTGTGCACTTGGTAGAAATCAAAATCCAAATTCTGTTTTTATCATTTACCTACTTGAGGACGAGCAGGAATTAAGCTTGGGGATGCTTGATACGTCTCCAACGTATCTATAGTTTTTGATTGTTCCATGCTACTATATTATCCATCTTGGATGTTTTATATGCATTTATATGCTATTTTATAATATTTTTGGGACTAACCTATTAACCTAGAGCCTAGTGCCAATTTCTGTTTTTTCCTTGTTTTTGTGTTTTGGAGAAAAGGAATATCAAACGGAGTCCAAATGAGCTGAAAATTTACGGTGATTTTTTATGGACCAGAAGAAGCCCCCGAAGCAAAAGAGTTGGTCCAGAAGAGTCCCGGTCAATGACAAGGGTGGAGGGCATGCCCCCTACCTTGTCATTGACCGATGGACCGCCTGACTTGAAATCAACACCAAAATTCCTATAAATCCAGAAACCCCCAGAAAGAAACCTTGATCAGGAGTTCCATCACCACAAGCCTCTATAGCCACGAAAAACCAATCGGGAGCCCGTTCTAGCACCCTACCAGAGGGGGAAACCATCACTGGTGGTCATCTTCATCATCCTGGTGCTCTCCATGACAAGGAGGGAGTAGTTCACCCACGGGGCTGAGGGTATGTACCAATAGCTATGTGTTTGATCTCACTCTCTCGTGTTCTTGATTTTGCAAGATCTTGATGTACCGTGAGCTTTGCCATTATAGTTGGATCATATGATGTTTCTCCCTCTCTACCTTGCGATCAATTGAGTCTTTTCCTTTGAGTGTTTGTTATGTTAGATTGAATCTTTGGACGTGAGAACACTTGATGTATGTCTTCTGATGGGATATTGCTACCTCTTGAGCTTGCGTTTGTTTTCCCTTGAAGAGGAAAGGGTGATGCATCAAAGTAGCGTAAGTATTTCCCCTCAGTTTTGAGAACCAATGTATCAATCCAGTAGGAGACAACGCACAAGTCACTGAATACCTGCACAAACAATCAACAACTTGCACCCAGCGCGATAAAGGGGTTGTCACTCCCTTCACGGTCACTTGCAAAAGTGAGATCTGATAGAGATAGATAAATGGTAAAGTAATTTTTTTGGTATTTTTGGTGTATAGATTGGAAAGTAAAGATTACAAAATAGTATATCAGAAACTAGCAAGATGTAAATGAGATTCAATAATATGTAAAAGAGACTCGGGGGCCATAGGTTTCACTAGTGGCTTCCCTCAAGATAGCAAATATTACGGTGGGTGAACGAATTACTACCGAGCAACTGATAGAAAAGCGCATAGTTATGATGATATCTAACGCAATGATCATGAACATAGCCATCACGTCCGTGTCAAGTAGACCAACTCCTGCCTGCATCTACTACTATTACTCCACACATCGACCACTATCCAGCATGCATCTAGAGTATTAAGTTCATAAAGAACGGAGTAAGGCATTAAGCAAGATGACATGATGTAGAGGAATTAACTCAAGCAATATGATGAAAACCCCATCTTGTTATCCTCGATGGCAACAATACAATACGTGCCTTGCTGCCCCTACTATCATTGGGAAAGGACACCGCAAGACCAAACCCAAAGCTAAGAACTTCTCCCAATGCAAGAAAGCTCAATCTAGTAGGCCAAACTAAACCGATAATTCGAAGAGACTTGCAAAGATATCGAATCATGCATATACGAATTCAGAGAAGAATCAAATAATATTCATAGATAATCTTGGTCATAAATCCACAATTCATCGGATCTCGGCAAACACACTACAAAAGAATATTACATCGAATAGATCTCCACGAACATCAAGGAGAACATGGTATTGAGAATCAAAGAGAGAGAAGAAGACAACTAGCTAATAACTATGGACCCGAAGGTCTGTGGTAAACTACTCAAACTTCATCGGAGAGGTAATGGTGTTGATGTAGAAGCCCACCATGATCGAATCCCCCTCCGGAAGGACGCCAGAAAAGGTCCCTAGATGGGACCTCACGGGTACAGAAGGTTGCGACGGTGGAAAAGTGGTTTTGTGGCTCCCCTGGATTTTTTTCAGGGTATAAGAGTATATATAGGTGACGGAACTAGGTCAGGGGAGCCATGAGCAGGGGCCCACGAGGGTGGGGGCGCGCCCTACCCTCCTGGACGTGCCCTCCTGGCTCGTGGCTTCCTTGTTGCATCTCCGACTTCATCTCCAAGTCTTCTGGTTTGCTTTTAGTCCAAGAAAGATCATCGCGAAGGTTTCATTCCGTTTGGACTCCGGTTGGTATCCTTTTCTGCAAAACTCTAAAATAGAAAAAAATACAGAAATTGGCACAGGGCCCTCGGTTAATAGGTTGGTCCCAAAAATAATATAAAATAGCATAAAAATGCCTATTAAACATCCAATACAGATAATATAATAGCATGGAACAATCAAAAATTATAGGTACGTTGGGGACGTATCAAGCATCCCCAAGCTTAATTCCTGCTCGTCCTCGAGTAAGTAAATGATAAAAACATAATTTTTGATGTGGAATGCTACCTAACATATGTATCCATGTAATTTTCTTTATTGTGGCATGAATGTTCAGATCCGAAAGATTCAAGACAAAAGTTTAATATTGACATAAAAACAATAATACTTCAAGCATACTAACAAAGCAATCATGTCTTCTCAAAATAACATGGCCAAAGAAAGCTATCCCTACAAAATCATATAGTCTGACTATGCTCTATCTTCATCACACAAAATACTTAAATCATGCACAACCCCGGTTTCAGCTAAGCAATTGTTTCATGCTTTAGTATTTTCAAACTTTTTCAATCTTCACGCAATACATGAGAGTGAGTCATGGACATAACACTATATGTGGAATAGAATGGTGGTTGTGGAGAAGAGAAAAATGAGAAGATACTCACATCAACTAGGCGTATCAACGGGCTATGGAGATGCCCATCAATAGATATCAATGTGAGTGAGTAGGATTGCCATGCAACGGATGCACTAGAGCTCTAAGTGTATGAAATCTCAAAAAAGAAACTAAGTGGGTGTGCATCCAACTTGCTTGATCACGAAGACCTAGGGCATTTTGAGGAAGCCCATCCTTGGAATATACAAGCCAAGTTCTATAATGAAAATTCCCACTAATATATGAAAGTGACAACATATGAGACTCTCTATAGTGAAGATCATGGTGCTACTTTGAAGCACAAGTGTGGAAAAAGGATAGTTACATTGCCCCTTCTCTCTTTTTCTCTCTTTTTTTATTTGGGACTTCTCTTTTTTAGGCCTCTTTATTTATTTATTTATTTATTTTTCGTCCGGAGTCTCATCCCGACTTGTCGGGGAATCATAGTCTCCATCATCCTTTCCTCACATGGGACAATGCTCTAATAATGAGGATCATCACACTTTTATTTACTTACAAGTCAAGAATTACAACTCAATACTTAGAACAAAATATGACTCTATGTGAATGCTTCCGGCGGTGTACCTGGATGTGCAATGATTCAAGAGTGACATGTATGAAAAATTTACGAACGGTGGCTTTGACACAAATACAATGTCAACTACATGATCATGCAAAGCAATATGAAAATGATGAAGCGTGTCATAATAAACGGAACGGTGGAAAGTTGCATGGCAATATATCTCGGAATGGCTATGGAAATGCCATAATAGGTAGGTATGGTGGCTGTTTTGAGGAAGGTAATGGTGGGTGTTATGGTACCGGCAAAAGTTGCGCGGCACAAGAGAGGCTAGCAATGGTGGAAGGGTAAGAGTGCGTGTAATCCATGGGCTCAACATTAGTCATAAAGAACTCACATACTTATTGCAAAAATCTACAAGTCATCAAAACAAAGTACTACACGCATGCTCCTAGGGGAAGGGTTGCTAGGAGTTAACCATCGCGCGATCCCGACCTCCACTCATAAGGAAGACAATAAAAAAAAATCATGCTCCAACTTCATCACACAACGGTTCACCATACGTGCAGGCTACGGTAATCACAAACTTTAACACAAGTATCTCTCAAATTCACAATTACTCCACTAGCATGACTCTAATATCACCATCTTCATATCTCAAAACAATCATAAAGAATCAAACTTCTCATAGTATTCAATGCATTTTATATGAAAGTTTTTTATTATATCCATCTTGGATGCCCATCATATTAGGACTAATTTTATAACCAAAGAGAATTACCATGTTGTTCTAAAAGACTCTCAAAACAATATAAGTGAAGCATGAGAGTTCAACAATTTCAAAATAAAACCACTGTCGTGCTCTAAAAAGATATAAGTGAAGCACTAGAGCAATATTGTCTAGCTCAAAAGATATAAGTGAAGTACATAGAGTATTCTAATAAATCACGATTCATGCGTGTCTCTCCCAAAAGGTGTGTACAACAAGGATGATTTTGGTAAACTAAAAAGCAAAGACTCAAGTCAGACAAGACGCTCCAAGCAAAACACATATCATGTGGCGAATAAAAATATAGCCTCAAGTAAAGTTACCGATAGACGAAGACGAAAGAGGGGATGCCTTCTGGGGCATCCCCATGTTTAGGATTTTGGTTGTAATTGAATTTTACCTTGGGATGCCTTATGTATCCCCAAGCTTAGGCTCTTGCCACTCCTTATTCCATAGTCCATCAAATCCTTACCCAAAACTTAAAAACTTCACAACACAAAACTCAACAGAAAATCTCATGAGCTCCATTAGTATAAGAAAATAAACCACCACTTTAAGGTACTGTTGTGAACTCATTCTTTATTTATATTGGTGTAATATCTACTGTATTCCAACTTCTCCATGGTTCATACCCCCCGATACTACTCATAGATTCATCAAAATAAGCAAACAACACGCGAAAAACAGAATCTGTCAGAAACAGAACAGTCTGTAGTATTCTGTAACTCTATAATACTTATCTAACTCCAAAAATTCTGAAATAAATTGTTGGGCGTGAGAAAATTTTCTATTAGTCTTCTGCAAAATGAATGGACTTAAAATCTCTCTTCTGTAAAAAAATGACAACTAATCTCGTGAGCACAAAAGTTTTTGTTTTTCAGCAAGATCAAATTAACTTTCACCCAAGTCTTCCCAAAGGTTCTACTTGGCACAAACACTAATTAAAACTAAAAACCACATCTAACCAGAGGCTAGATACATTATTTATTACAAAACAGGAGCAAAAATCAAAGAACAAAATAAAATTGGGTTGCCTCCCAACAAGCGCTATCGTTTAACGCCCCTAGCTAGGCATAAAAACATGAATTGATCTTGGTATTGCCATCTTTGGTATGCAATCCATAAGTGTGACGCCCGGACATTTAACCTACAATGAACCTTTGCTAATGATGCCACGTCACCTCGATTACTGTTGCTAATCTCGTGTTAGTTCGAAATCGGTTAGAATTCAAATTCAAAATCAAGTAAACAATAAAAGTTTTCAAATATTAAAACTAAAATGTTCGGAGTGAACCAAATATTGCATAGATAATTATGGTGGAGAAACCACACCTTTATAAAATGTTTAAATAATATGAGGTGAGTAAAACAGCAGCAAAGCATTTATTCAAATGCTTTAAAACAATAAACAATTTAAAACTATTTTTATTTCAGTGCTAAACGGTTTGTGGCAGTGGCATGAATTGTAACACTATTTTAGGTGCCACTTTTGTATTTTTGGAAACTAAAATAAAACAAATAAGAACTAAAAGAATAAATAAAAGAAAAGAGAAAATAAACAACAAAAAAATAAAAGAGACAAAGACCCCCCCCCCCCCGAGCTGGGCCCCGGCCCAGCAGGCTACAGGGCCGCCAGGCCGGCCCAACCGCGCCCGCTACTAATCCCCTCGGGCGCCAGAAACCCTAGCCCCTCTCCCCCACTACCCCACGACCCCCACTCTCTCTCTCGCTCGTTCCTCCCCCCTCCCGTGATCCAGATCGAGATCGACCCGATCTCCCCGCCTGGCGCTGCCTGACGCCGCCCGGCGCCCTTCCTCCCGTTTGTTGTACCTCCCCGTCGGACTGCCCGTCCCCGACTCTCCCTCGCCGGCTCCGACGCCCCGCGACCACGCCTCTGGATGGACGCCCCGCCACCTCGCCGCTGGATGGACGCCCCGCCGCCTACCGTCGACGCTCGCCTCCCCGACCTCCTCCCCGGCGGACTCCGTCGAGCCTCGCCGGTGAACCCCTGCATCGGGGGTGAGCGAAACTCCCCTCTCCTCTCTGTCTCCCTCGCACATGCGTCCCTAGCCCGTCGCCGTAGTCACCGCGTCTTGCTCGTCGTGCCGCTCGTGCTCCCCGTCGTGGCCATCGCCCGCATCGCCGCGGCCGTGTGCCGGAGCTCGCGCTCCAGGCAGCATGCGCCCTCCCTCCTGTGCCCGCGCACGCCCCTTGTTCCCCGCATCGTCGTGTGCTCGCCCGCGCCTCCCCGCTGCCCTCTGCCGCTAGCTCCCTGCCCTGCCATGGCCTGCCTCCCCTCTCACCTGCAGCCGGCGCCCAGCCCGCCTCGCCGGCGCTGGCACGCGCGCCCGCAGCGGCCGCCCGGGTTCACCCATTAACGGGCACCTGCCCGTCGTCGCTCTTGCGCTCGCACCCGCAGCAACCGCAGCACCCGAACCCGCTAAGGCCCAGTGGCCCTATGACAATGGGGCCCCACTCCAAAACGTTTTTTTAAATGAAATATAAATAAATATATGAATAATTAATTAATTAATAATTAAAATAATGAATTAATTAAGTTAATTAATCTTGTTTAATTAATCTAATTAAGTAAATAGTTTAATTAAACCCTAATTAGACTAATCAGTCAATGACGAACGGGACCCACACGTCAGTTGACCAGTCAACGCCTCTGTTGACTGCTGACGTCAGCGTGCACTGTTCTGGATAGTGTTGAATTTAAATAATTAAATAAATCCTAAAAATGAATTAAATCTTTTAAAATTAATATAAAATAAACCGTAGCTCGGATGAAAAAACTTTGTACATGAAAGTTGCTCAGAACGACGAGACGATTCTGGATACGCAACCCGTTCGTCCGCCACACACCCCTAACCTATCGAACTCGCAACTTTCCCCCTCCGGCTCCTTTGCCCGAAAACGCGAAACACCGGGGATACTTTCCCGGATGTTTCCCCCCTTCACCGGTATCACCTCCTACTGCGTTAGGTCACCTCTAGCACCACGTATTGCCATGTTACGCTTTGTGATGCTTTGATTGCTCTGTTATTTATTGTGTTCCCCCTCCGTTACTTCTTTCCGGTAGACACCGAGACCGGCGCCGCTGCTGGGTGCCCCGATCGAGTACGTTGTTGACGACCCCTCTCTCTTGCCAGAGCAACCAGGCAAGCCCCCCCCTTGATCACCAGATATCGCCTATTCTCCTCTATACTGCTTGCATTAGAGTAGTGTAGCATGTTACTACTTTCCGTTAATCCTATTCTGATGCATAGCCTGTCATTGTTGCTACAGTCATTGATACCTTACCTGCAATCCTAAATACTTAGTATAGGATGCTAGTTTATCATCATCGGCCCTACATTCTTGTCAGTCAGCCTTGCTATACTATTGGGCCGTGATCACTCGGGAGGTGATCACGGGTATATACTATACATCCATACATACTTTACAGATGGTGACTAAAGTCGGGTCAGCTCGAGGAGTACCCGCAAGTGATTCTGATGAGGGGGCTGAAAGGACAGGTGGCTCCATCCCGGTAGAGGTGGGCCTGGGTTCCCGACGGCCCTCTGTGTGGATCTTTGTGGCGGAGCGACAGGGCAGGTTGAGACCACCTAGGAGACAGGTGGGCCTGGCCCTGTTCGGCGTTCGCGGATACTTAACACGCTTAACGAGATCTTGGTATTTGATTTGAGTCTGGACATTTGGTCTATACGCACTAACCATCTATGTGGGAGTAGTTATGGGTATCCCGGCATCGTGGTATCAGCCGAAACACTTCAGACGTCAGCGACGGAGCGGCGCGCGCCGGATTGGACTGGAACGCCTGCTAGGCTAGGTCTGCTTCCGGCCGCCCTCGCAACGTGCAGGTGTGCTATGGGCGATGGGCCCAGACCCCTGTGCGCTTAGGTTTAGACCGGCGTGCTGGCCTCTCTGTTTTGCCTAGGTGGGGCTGCGACGTGTTGATCTTTCGAGGCCGGGCATGACCCAGGAAAGTGTGTCCGGCCAAATGGGATCAAGCGTGTTGGGTTATGTGGTGCACCCCTGCAGGGAAGTTAATCTATTCGAATAGCCGTGATCTTCGGTAACAGGACGACTTGGAGTTGTACCTTGACCTTATGACAACTAGAACCGGATACTTAATAAAACACACCCTTCCAAGTTCCACAGACAACCCGGTGATCGCTTTTCCACAGGGCGACGAGGCGAGGATCGCCGGGTAGGATTATGCTATGCGATGCTACTGGAGATGCTACTTGGAGATGCTACTTGGAGGACTTCAGTCTACTCTCTTCTACATGCTGCAAGACGGAGGCTGCCATAAGCATAGTCTTCGATAGGACTAGCTATCCCCCTCTTATTCTGGCATTCTGCAGTTCAGTCCACTGATATGGCCTCCTTACACATATACCCATGCATATGTAGTGTAGTTCCTTGCTTGCGAGTATTTTGGATGAGTACTCACGGTTGCTTCTCCCCCCTTTTCCCCCTTTCGTTTCTTTCTGGTTGTCGCAACCAGATGCTGGAGTCCAGGAGCCAGACGCCACCGTTGACGACGACTACTACACTGGAGGTGCCTACTACTACGTGCAGGCTGCTGATGACGACCGGGAGTAGTTTAGGAGGATCCCAGGCAGGAGGCATGCGCCTCTTTCGATCTGTATCCCAGTTTGTGCTAGCCTTCTTAAGGCAAACTTGTTTAACTTATGTCTGTACTCAGATATTGTTGCTTCCGCTGACTCGTCTATGATCGAGCACTTGTATTCGAGCCCTCGAGGCCCCTGACTTGTATTATGATGCTTGTATGACTTATTTATGTTTTAGAGTTGTGTTGTGAAATCTTCCCGTGAGTCCCTGATCTTGATCATACACATTTGCGTGCATGATTAGTGTATGATTAAATCGGGGGCGTCACAAGTTGGTATCAGAGCCGACTGCCTGTAGGAATCCCCCTTCCACACTCCTTGGCCGAAGTCGAGTCTAAACATTGCAAAAACTTTTACTAACATGGCTGTGTGTCTTACGGGCCCACGTCGCCATTGGGTGATATTAGGATTTTTTACTCCTCATCTATACTCTGGGACTCTGATCTCTCTTCTATTCGGGTTAAATGATTTTCTAAAATCTAACTTTAGGTTCTCGAAAACGCTTTCTCCCGGAGAGCCCCTTCAGTCCAGATGATCGCCGACTGCACATGAAGATTTCAAAGTTACTTTCCGATACTCTTTCGGGACTGCCCATTGCTTTTGCAATTCACTACCACCGAAATATCCCTATGAATAAATTCATACACCGTTCTTACTTAGTCCCCAGTTGTTCTTTTTATTACAAGACGCCCCGAAATACTCGTTGTTGTTCTTAGAATACTTATGCCTACTGCCTTGCAGTTCCTTACCACCTGAATACCCATACGGATAATTTCTCGCACTTATCGAGTATCCGCTCATCCCCAGTTGATTCATGTATTTCACAAAAGTCTTCGAAATGCCATTCGATCTTCTGAAAATCCCGAGCAGCCTATTGCTCTTGAAATTCTTGCCCGCTTGCATTATGGTTAATCCCATAATTCTCGTAATCAGATTGACATCGCTTGTCATTATCATTTGGGTATGTTGATTCAATATGTTGTGAATGCTCGCAATCCTCAATCAGGTCCTAGAATTCATCCCTCCGGCTCAGACGTCATTTTGGACATGAGCTGGTTATCAACCAATTAAATTGCCGTCAGTTGTATCCCTAAGTCTATTCAACTATTCCATCCTTAACCAGAGCATTTGTTTCTGATCCCTTGAATTGGAAATCATAAATCCTTTGCGATTGAGCTTTGAATTAGTCAATTGTTCTATCATATGATATCCTTGCATTCTTTCTTCTTTTGGTGGAGTACCGATGCTCACATCAAATCCCTTATGGACCACCAGATCCTTTGTTGGATTTTATCTGACAACGCCCTTCATATTCAATAACCTTGTGAGCCTTTCCTTGGATACATAATGCCTTTGGTAAATTGTATCCTCTGCTTTCTCAACCTTGCTCTGCCTTCGAGTTTGAGCTAGTTACTCCTAAAGATTGTGGTATATGTTTCTAAGATGCCCCGATGGGTTGAACATATACCTTCCTTAATTTTTGTGAACCCAAAAGTCTTCATGGGTCATAACCTTCTGGTATTCCGTCAGTTAAACTTTCAGACTCTAAACATTCTTAACTGAGAGAAGTGAATGGAAGGTTATGCATTGAGGAAGTGGGAGTCGACCTTGAACTTTGTGTTCATGCCCATAGACACGATGTAGATCTTCTCATCGAAGCTTCTTTTAAATTAATTATTCCCTTGGTATAAGTTCATCTTATATCTAGGATGTGGCCTTTTTCAATCGTGGTTCCGACCATGTTCTCCTTTAAATACCATTTCTCGTGCAAGTTTAAGCACTTGTCTTCTGCATAGCAATACCCCAGTCCAACCTCTACTTTGATCTGTCGTTGAGTATTACCCCCTGGTATCTCGAGATTATCATGGAACTGCATAACCTCTTATGACTTCTTCATCAAGTACTACATTCTCACGGATTCCAAATTTTCACGGGCTTTGAGTTATTAAACACTCAAAGACACCGATAACTGAACCGAGTCCGCACTACGGTTCAACAACTCTTCAGTAATCTTCTTTAAGTACGAGTTTGTACCCGATCATGTCATTCCTAGCCTGCTCTGCTATACCTATATGTGTTGATTTTAACTGTGCTACCCGGTCCTTCTTCCTGGAGCAAAAAATTTTCGACGATGAGCTAAGCTTACGTCGATCTTCCTCGTCCTATCAGTTCGCCTTGAACAACAATCTTGATTTCAAGTTTGTGTCGTACCCTTGGTTCCAGTAACCTTTCGCTTCACCATTCATTTGACTTGATGTCATTGCCGATCGATTACATCTTGAAACCTCTCGACAAATGTGTCGTGATCATCACCAACTTATGAGCTCTTCCAGGATATCAATCGGATTCATGATGAGAAAGACCATCCTTGCCTCGATGATTTGTGTTATCATCAACCACTTTACTGCCTTCCCTCCAACACAAACTTGTTCGTGTTTTCTGTTATACCTTGAGTTCCTTGCTATCCAGCAGTTGATCTTCTTTACCTTGGAGCATTACCATCTCTTATGTCATCAATGTTGTAAGAATTTCACCACCTCTTAAGAATTCTTGATACAGGTGATACTTCTCACCATCACCATTCTTCTTGGTCCTCGTGTTGATTCCAACCAGGGTACCAACAAGTGAACGGTGCAGTTTGGATTCTGCCTTCTAGCAACCCTATTGCTTTGATGTTAATGGTCGGCCGTTCATTCTTGGACTATTGATTATTGAATCACCATTCTGACGTTGGTCGTGCAACCCAACCATATTTCGGGCGCACCCTTCAACCAATGTTTAATTGTGTATGTTCTCCTCAGGCATACATCATTATATCATTTGATCTGACAAATGTTATCTCCTTGTTCACATAATTGTGGAAATCCATCTTTTGGAAATCTCAATGTATTGTCGCTGAGTCCATCAGCCACATCCTCTTCTTCTCCTTGGTTTAATGATGAACTCATGATTCAGTACTTGCTTCCATAATTCATTTCCCGAGGATCTTGCAACGCCATCTCGTCAAATTGTGTCGCACCCCTTCCTTCTTAGACATCATGAGTCTGAGGCATCCTAACGCCAATCGAATCTGAACCTTGGTCAGATGTGACGGTTGGAACATATTTCCAAGAGTTATAACATTGGTCTTTATATGACCTGCTAAGGTGATGTCATGCCTAGCGCACCTGGCCGGAGAACCTATTGATATAGTTCCCTTTTTAGCAAGGTTAGCAATTCTTCCATGAGGAAATCGTAAGACTTATTCTATAAGTTGTTCCTGATGGATCCTTAGTGCATCCAAATTCTGACCCTTACTTGATGACCATGTCAATGCTATCTCGAAGCATGCCTGTGGTACTCCGATCTTCAAAAAGGACATTTGAAGGTCAATACTAAATTTTCTTTATCAATTATTCAAACACCTTTGTATGGGTAATGTCTTGAAATTCCTCTCCCCTTACCTACTTTCTATCCCGTCGTGGATATCTTGCTCTACTTGTCCTTGGGAAGGATATACCCCTGAAATATGTGTTTAAACACATTTTCCTTTCCATTGTTCTGATTATTCTGATAATCGTATTTTCCTTTCTATTGTTTTGTTTAACCTTTCTGGTAATCCGACTTAACTAAGCAGTGATAATTCCCTGCTTAGGTAAGAACCTTGTGGTACCACGTTGTTAGTAAGACCGTGTTACTATTGTTGATGACATTCCGGTAACCGCCGATGGACGAGAACTTTGCCTATTGGTCCGCCTCGTTCAACGAGCAGGAAAATGGTTCTCTTCGTCCCTCGCCCTTGGTACTGATGTTGTTGCCGACATAACTGACAGGCTATCCTCTGACATGCCTAGCTTACATTATCATGCAAGACGTCGTCGCCTTTCCTACTTTTAACCCACATGGTGGGCCCATAACCCACAGTTTCACAGGATCAAAACCTGACTCTTTTGTACACCCCCTGTTCCCAAAGTTATTCCTCCCGCATGGACTCGTATGTAATTCATGAGCCACCTCCCGATGAGATCATCAATTCTGGCATCGAACACAATAATTATTGTGTTGCTTTGAAACCCCTTTCATCTTCTGACTAGGCATTAAACGATTGCCTGGATGCTTGAAACTTCTTATTGTACCTTCGAACTTTACTCTCGATGTGTTTTATTTGTTCAAACTCGAGAGGTACTCATATGCTCATTCATGGGTTAATCCCAGATTATTACCTTATAGCATTATGTCGTTGTCGATCTGCCCCGTTACCTATTCGTAAGTATGATGGAACCCCCGAAGAAAGGATGCCGACTTCATCATGATGACCTGAACCAGAGAAATAAAGACATCAATATAATGGATCGACCACTTCGAGAGGAGCAACCAAGACCGAGAATATTCGTTAGAATTTCGTAACCAAACCTTTTCCCCTTAGACCCCCTCTTAAATCTTGGGACGAGATTTCTTGTAGTGGAGGAGAATTGTGACGCCCGGACATTTAACCTACAGTGAACCTTTGCTAATGATGCCACGTCACCTTGATTACTGTTGCTAATCTCGTGTTAGTTCGAAACCGGTTAGAATTCAAATTCAAAATCAAGTAAACAATAAAAGTTTTCAAATATTAAAACTAAAACGTTCGGGTTGTGCCAAATATTGCATAGATAATTATGGTGGAGAAACCACACCTTTATAAAATGTTTAAATAATATGAGGTGAGTAAAACAGCAGCAAAGCATTTATTCAAATGCTTTAAAACAATAAACAATTTAAAACTATTTTTATTTCAGTGCTAAACGGTTTGTGGCAGTGGCATGAATTGTAACACTATTTTAGGTGCCACTTTTGTATTTTTGGAAACTAAAATAAAACAAATAAGAACTAAAAGAATAAATAAAAGAAAATAGAAAATAAACAAAAAAAAAGAGACAAAGACCCCCCCCCCCCCCGAGCTGGGCCCCGGCCCAGCAGGCTACAGGGCCGCCAGGCCGGCCCAACCGCGCCCGCTACTAATCCCCTTGGGCGCCAGAAACCCTAGCCCCTCTCCCCCCACTACCCCACGACCCCCACTCTCTCTCTCTCTCGCTCATTCCTCTCCCCTCGCGTGATCTAGATCGAGATCGACCCGATCTCCCCGCCTGGCGCTGCCCGACGCCGCCCGGCGCCCTCCCTCCCGTTTGCCGTACCTCCCCGTCGGACTGCCTGTCCCCGACTCTCCCTCGCCGGCTCCGACGCCCCGCGACCACGCCTCTGGATGGACGCCCCGCCACCTCGCCGCTGGATGGACGCCCCGCCGCCTACCGTCGATGCTCGCCTCCCCGACCTCCTCCCCGGCGGACTCCGTCGAGCCTCGCCAGCGAACCCCTGCATCGGGGGTGAGCGAAACTCCCCTCTCCTCTCTGTCTCCCTCGCACGTGCGTCCCTAGCCCGTCGCCATAGTCACCGCGTCTTGCTCGTCGTGCCGCTCGTGCTCCCCGTCGTGGCCATCGCCCGCATCGCCGCGGCCGTGTGCCGGAGCTCGCGCTCCATGCAGCACGCGCCCTCCCTCCTGTGCCCGCGCACGCCCCTTGTTCCCCGCATCGTCGTGTGCTCGCCCGCGCCTCCCCGCTGCCCTCTACCGCTAGCTCCCTGCCCTGCCATGGCCTGCCTCCCCTCTCACCTGCAGCCGGCGCCCAGCCCGCCTCGCCGGCGCTGGCACGCGCGCCCGCAGCGGCCTCCCGGGTTCGCCCGTTAATGGGCACCTGCCCGTCGTCGCTCTTGCGCTCGCACCCGCGGCAACCGCAGCACCCGAACCCGCTAAGGCCCAATGGCCCTATGACAATGGGGCCCCACTCCAAAACGTTTTTTTAAATGAAATATAAATAAATATATGAATAATTAATTAATTAATAATTAAAATAATGAATTAATTAAGTTAATTAATCTTGTTTAATTAATCTAATTAAGTAAATAGTTTAATTAAACCCTAATTAGACTAATCAGTCAATGACGAACGGGACCCACACGTCAGTTGACCAGTCAACGCCTCTGTTGACTGCTGACGTCAGCGTGCACTGTTCTGGATAATGTTGAATTTAAATAATTAAATAAATCCTAAAAATGAATTAAATCTTTTAAAATTAATATAAAATAAACCGTAGCTCGGATGGAAAAACTTTGTACATGAAAGTTGCTCAGAACGACGAGACGATTCTGGATACGCAGCCCTTCGTCTGCCACACACCCCTAACCTATTGAACTCGCAACTTTCCCCCTCCGGCTCCTTTGCCCGAAAACGCGAAACATCGGGGATACTTTCCCGGATGTTTCCCCCCTTCACCGGTATCACCTCCTACTGCGTTAGGTCACCTCTAGCACCGCGTATTGCCATGTTACGCTTTGTGATGCTTTGATTGCTCTGTTATTTATTGTGTTCCCCCGATCGACTACGTTGTTGACGACCCCTCTCTCTTGCCAGAGCAACCAGGCAAGCCCCCCCCTTGATCACCAGATATCACCTATTCTCCTCTATACTGCTTGCATTAGAGTAGTGTAGCATGTTACTGCTTTCCGTTAATCCTATTCTGATGCATAGCATGTCATTGTTGCTACAGTCATTGATACCTTACCCGCAATCCTAAATACTTAGTATAGGATGCTAGTTTATCATCATCGGCCCTACATTCTTGTCAGTCTGCCTTGCTATACTATTGGGCCGTGATCACTCGGGAGGTGATCACGGGTATATACTATACATCCATACATACTTTACAGATGGTGACTAAAGTCGGGTCAGCTCGAGGAGTACCCGCAAGTGATTCTGATGAGGGGGCTGAAAGGACAGGTGGCTCCATCCCGGTAGAGGTGGGCCTGGGTTCCCGACGGCCCTCTATGTGGATCTTTGTGGCGGAGCGACATGGCAGGTTGAGACCACCTAGGAGACAGGTGGGCCTGGCCCTGTTCGGCGTTCGTGGATACTTAACACGCTTAACGAGATCTTGGTATTTGATCTGAGTCTGGCCATTTGGTCTATACGCACTAACCATCTACGTGGGAGTAGTTATGGGTATCCCGGTGTCGTGGTATCAGCCGAAGCACTTCAGACGTCAGCGATGGAGCGGCGCGCACCGGATTGGACTGGAACGCCTGCTAGGCTAGGTCTGCTTCCGGCCGCCCTCGCAACGTGCAGGTGTGCTATGGGCGATGGGCTCAGACCCCTGTGCGCTTAGGTTTAGACCGGCGTGCTGGCCTCTCTGTTTTGCCTAGGTGGGGCTGCGACGTGTTGATCTTCCGAGGCCGGGCATGACCCAGGAAAGTGTGTCCGGCCAAATGGGATCAAGCGTGTTGGGTTATGTGGTGCACCCCTGCAGGGAAGTTAATCTATTCGAATAGCCGTGATCTTCGGTAACAGGACGACTTGGAGTTGTACCTTGACCTTATGACAACTAGATCCGGATACTTAATAAAACACACCCTTCCAAGTTCCACAGACAACCCGGTGATCGCTTTTCCACAGGGCGACGAGGAGAGGATCGCCGGGTAGGATTATGCTATGCGATGCTACTGGAGATGCTACTTGGAGATGCTACTTGGAGGACTTCAATCTACTCTCTTCTACATGCTGCAAGACGGAGGCTGCCAGAAGCGTAGTCTTCGATAGGACTAGCTATCCCCCTCTTATTCTGGCATTCTGCAGTTCAGTCCACTGATATGGCCTCCTTACACATATACCCATGCATATGTAGTGTAGTTCCTTGCTTGCGAGTATTTTGGATGAGTACTCACGGTTGCTTTCTCCCCCCTTTTTCCCCCTTTCCTTTCTTTCTGGTTGTCGCAACCAGATGCTGGAGTCCAGGAGCCAGACGCCACCGTCGACGATGACTACTACACTGGAGGTGCCTACTACTACGTGCAGGCCGCTGATGACGACCAGGGAGTAGTTTAGGAGGATCCTAGGCAGGAGGCCTGCGCCTCTTTCGATCTGTATCCCAGTTTGTGCTAGCCTTCTTAAGGCAAACTTGTTTAACTTATGTCTGTACTCAGATATTGTTGCTTCCGCTGACTCGTCTATGATCGAGCACTTGTATTCGAGCCCTCGGGGCCCCTGGCTTGTATTATGATGCTTGTATGACTTATTTATGTTTTAGAGTTGTGTTGTGATATCTTCCCGTGAGTCCCTGATCTTGATCGTACACATTTGCGTGCATGATTAGTGTACGATTAAATCGGGGGCGTCACAATAAGTGACTCTCATAATATATTCATAAGGCAATTGATTTTCTTCCTAGGAAAGTGTTCCATTCATTTCCTTAATGGAAATTGGAATATAATGTTTCCTTCTTTCATATCAATAATTGCACCAATCGTTTTAAGGAAAGGTCTACCAAGAACAATAGGACATGTAGGATTGCAATCTATATCAAGAACAATGAAATCTAAGGGCACATAATTCCTATTTGTAACTATAAGAACATCATTAATCCTTCCCATAGGTTTCTTAATGGTGGAATCCGCAAGATGCAAATTTAAAGAACAATCATCAAATTCATGGAAACCTAGCACATCACATAAAGTTTTTGGAATCGTGGAAACACTAGCACCCAAGTCACATAAAGCACAACATTCATAATCTTTAATCTTAATCTTAATAGTAGGTTCCCACTCATCATAAAGTTTTCTAGGGATAGAAACTTCTAGTTCAACCTTTTCTTCAAAAGATTGCATCATAGCATCAACGATATGTTTAGTAAAAGCTTTGTTTTGATTATAAGCATGAGGGGAATTTAACACGGATTACAACAAGGAAATACAATCTATTAAAGAGCAATTATCATAATTAAATTCCTTGAAATCCAAAATAGTGGGTTCATTGGAGTATCTAGGTGACACTACGGTATAATTAACCCGTGTATATGGTGTTATTTTACTATGAAATCTCATGTTGTTTGTGACACTTATAGGAATAGCTCAATGGATTGATCGGAAAGAATAACTTTGAGGTGGTTTCATACCCTACAAGCAATTTCATCTTATGTTCTCTGCGATAGGAACTTTGGAGTGACTTTGGAGTGACTTTTGTCGCACGTTGAGGGATTGCCATCTTATATTTACTAATTGGAGGCACCAAACGAGCATCCATATTAATCCACATCATTAAAAATATCTTAACCATTCAATCTATATAATGAGCTATCTTAACCCTATGATTTACGTTGCACTGTGGAAAGAAATAAGGAAAATCTGACACGACACTTAGACCCACAATTTGTACCATCAGAAAAGTGTGTACATCTATTTCAACAACAAAAAAAGGAAAAGGTCCACGTCCGTTTCAACAAAGAAAAAGGGAAAGAGTCCACGTCACAAGTCACAACCATGATTTATACCATGAGGAAGGAGTCCACGTGAATCAAAAAAGAGGAAAGAGTCCATGTCCGTTTCAGCAAAAAAAAAAGGAATGAGTCCACATCCCAATTCCCCACCATAAAAAAAGGGTCCATCCATGTATCTATTCCCCAAAAAATCATTGACGTACATGTCTCTTGAAAAAAAAAAGATATGTACAATGAAGTACTGTTCGAGCATCAATTTAAAAAAAAAGAGAAAATGCCTGCTCAGAATAATTTTTTATTTATAAATGCTCAGAAAAAATCAATCCTACCTTATGGATTCTTTTAATATGTGTCATGGACAGAAAATTAACCATGAACATAAAACTAGAACGTCCCATCAAAAAATGTATAGTGTCCTATCAGGTTCTCCCACAAGCACGTTTCGTCCCTTTTAAAAATTGACACACGCATGTGTCAAAAGAAAAATGATCTACGTCCCTTAAAAAATACAGATGAGTTACAAAAAAGGTATAGAGTCGAGATAAAAAAAGTACAATGTCCTATCATATTCTCTCACAAGAAGGCTTTCTTTCTTGAAATCCACACTTATCTCTCCTCAACTCTCCCGGTTAATTTCCTTTCCAAGAAACACTCTCCTGATTGATTTCAAATCCAAAGAGTGAAAAATACATCAGCATGTTGCTGCAAAAATCCTTCTTCACTCTCGCTGCCCGTCCTGATAACGCATCATCTATAGTCCCTATTGCCGCTCTTCCTAATCCTCTTCCTTGCCACATCGTCTATTCTTCACAACATCGTCACCACCTTTAGTGTTCCATCAACCGCTGCAATCAATCTAAAAGGAGGTATAGTCCAGTCCGTCATCTCCTACTATGATCATTTTTCTCTCAACTTCAGAAAACATGATTGTCATCATCCACTGAACATAGATGATAGTCCCTATAAAAGTTTAGATTTTTCACCGTCCAGAGTGTTGCCTACAACTCCTAATGAGTGGTCCTCTAGGGAAGTAGGAAATAACCTAAGTACATGCATACACAGTTCTTTAACATCAAGGAGACATGCCGAGTGCAAAATCGATTGATATATGCCATAGTTATGTATCGGGGCATGAAAGCCGAAACCAGGAGAATCAAGGTACATAAGACATTTCTTAGAGATAATTGTAAATTTTACTGAGTTAAAGTTAAATAGTTGTTTGGCCTCAAATTTGGGATATAAAATTTTCTTAGAATTATCATAACTTACCTCATGAGACTTTAAAAAATTGTGTTATACAGTAATTATTTACTCTATGAAGTAATATAGAGCCACCAATAAGTCTTTATTTTATGATGCACTTATAACTGGTAGAGATGTGTTTTTTTAAACATCATGAAGTATAGGAATTCCATGAGAATATTACACTGAGCATTATGCGTCACAAAGATCTCATGCACATGAATACTATATATGCCATATACAAATGTGTCATATACATAACAAACTTTTCTTTATCTCAATTCTTTTATAAAAACATGTCTGCAATATACTTTCTAAACATCCTGCATATAAGTAATTATATGATGTCCGATATTAGTGACTTAGCAAATTTCATCAGGCAACGTTTCACATTAGGTTTACAGATTATTATTTTTCATGTAGTGAGTTTACTTACAGACCGTGTGCTCCTTTAAGATTATGAAACACATAAAGACATGGGAATCATATTTTAGCAAACTCTTTGGAGAAATGTTATTTCTATTTGTCCAAACGCTGCATGCTATTACATCTCCCGAATATTTGAAATGGGTATCCCCAAAAAGAATTCAAATGTGTATCAGAAAACAAAATATTTCTATTATTACAAACAAAATATAGGTTGTCACATATTTATTTCAATATGAAATGCATATGAATTAGCTAGGCCATGCGGATGCACGGGTTGACGACTAGTATGATCTAATTATGTTATCGTTGTTGAGAAAACTTGCACTAGTGAAAGTATGAATCCTAGGCCTTGTTTCGAAGCATTTCAATACCGTTTTCTCTTAGTTTTGTTACTTGTTACCTTGCTGTTTTTATATTTTTAGATTACAAAAACCTATATCTACCATCCATATTACGCTTGTATCACCATCTCTTCGCCGAACTAGTGCACCCATACAATTTACCATTGTATTGGGTGTGTTGGGGACACAAGAGACTCTTTGTTATTTGGTTGCAGGGTTGTTTGAGAGAGACCATCTTCATCCTACGGCTCCCATGGATTGATAAACCTTAGGTCGTCCACTTGAGGGATTTTTGCTACTGTCCTACAAAACTCTGCGCTAGGCCCAACACGAGTCTACAAGAAGGAGGTTGCGTAGTAGACATCAACCTCTTTTCTAGCGCCGTTGCCGGGGAGGTGAGTGCTTGAAGGTATATCTTTAGATCTTGCAATCGAATCATTTAGTTTCTTGTTTTATCACTATTTAGTCTATAAAAGAAAACTACAAAAAAATGGAGTTGAGGTTGCCTCATATACTTCATCTTTTTAATATCTTTCGTGAAAATGATGGAAAGGAAAATTGTTCTCAACTGTTAGAACAAGAAATCTATAAAATGTTTGGCACTAAATTTTTGAATGGTGAGCATGATTGCAATGTTGTTAGTATGAATTCTTTGAATATCCATGATGCTAATGATATACAAAGCTACAAGCTTGGGGATGCTATGTTTGATGAATATGATATTTTTAGTCCCCCAAGTTTTGATGAGAACATTTATTATGATGAAAGCATGTCTCCTATTTATGATGATTATATTGATAAAAGTGGGTTTCGAAGAGTGTCAACTTTAGGAAGTAATTATCCCACTATTTTGGAGGGTGTTGAATCTTATTGTGATAATTATGAAAGTGTATTTGGAGAGGTCATGACTTTATTTAGTAATGAATCCACTATTTTGGAAGAGGTTCCAATTGATTATGAGAACAAAGTTGCTATATATGATGATTATTGTGATGACATGTATGCTATAAAGAATAATGATAACCATGAAACTTGTCATCTTGATTTTAATTGTCAACTAGATTATGCCTCACATGATAGTTATTTTGTTGAATTTTCTCCCACTACTATTCATGAGAATAAACTTGCTTATGTGGAGAGTAGTAAAACTTCTATGCTTGTGGATCAGGAAAATAGTGATTTATGTGATAGCTATCTTGTTGAATTCATTCATGATGCTACTGAAAATTATTATGAGGGAGGAATATATGCTTGTAAGGATTGCAATAATATCAAGTTTCCTCTCTATGTGTTGAAAATCTTGAAGGTTTGCTTGTTTTACCTTCCTATGCTAGTTGATTCTTGTCCCATAAATTCTTTGCTCACAAAATCCCTATGCATAGGAAGTGGGTTAGACTTAAATATGCTAGTCATATGCTTCATGATGCTCTCATTATGTATTCAATTCTTATCTTTTAGGTGAGCATCATTGAAATCATCATGCGTACCTAAAAAGGCATTAAAGAAAAGCGCTTGTTGGAAGACAACCCAACATTTACACCTATTGCTTTTGTGTGTTCACATTATTATGCTACTGTAGTAATAATGTTTTATAGCTTTTGTTTCAATAAAGTGCCAAGCAAAGCCTTTGGGATAGTGTGGATGATAGTTGTCTTGATTCTGTGCAAAAACAGAAACTTTTGCTCCCAGTCCAGGAATTTTGAAAATTCACTGGAATGTGCTTTTGATATGAATTTTTTACAAAAGATTGATATAAAAATTTTCTACGTTGTCCTAATTTTTCAGAATTGTTTGAGTTGCAGAAGTACGTAAAGTTTCCAGATTACTACAGACTATTCTGTTTTTGAGATATTTTGTTTTCTATGTGTTGTTTACTTATTTTGATGAATCTATGAGTAGTATCGGAGGGTATGAACCATGGAGAAGTTGGAATACAGTAGATACAACACCAATGGAAATTTAGAATGAGTTCACAATAGTACCTAAGTGGCGATTTGCTTTATTATACTAACAGAGCTTACGAGTTTTCTGTTGAGCTTTGTTTTGATTATAATCATGAGGGGAATTTAACATGGATTGCAATAAGGAAATACAATCTATTAAAGAGAAATTATCATAATTAAATTCCTTGAAATCCAAAATAGTGGGTTCATTGCTACCTAAAGTCTTGACCTCTTCAATCCCACTTTTATCATTTTTTGCATCTAGATTTTAAAACTCCGAATCATTGGGACGCCTTTTAACTAAGGTTGACTCATCTCCAGTCCCATCTTTATCAAGATTAATATTGGAAAACAAAGATTTACTATGAGTCACATCAATCACTTTTAGATCTTCATCATTATTATCATGAAAACTAGAAGAGAACACGCTTTTACAAACCAATCTATTTTTTCACGCGTCTTAGCGGTTCTTTCATTGCGCTCATCAATGGAAATTCTCATGGCCTTGAGAGACTCATTGATACCATGCTTAGGTGAGATAGATCTAAGTGTCAAAGAATCAACATCAAGAGAAATTTTATCCACAATCCTAGCCAACTCATCAATCTTAAGCATTTTTTTCAATCAAAGCATTGAAATTCTTTTGCAAAGTCAGAAATTATTTAACACTATTCTCCAAATCGGAGGGCAACTTATTAAAGTTTCCATAAGAGTTGTTGTAGGAATTACCATAATTATTAGAGGAATTACTAGGAAACAGCCTAGGATTAAAATTGCCTCTATACGCATTGTTACCAAAAAATTTCCTACCAACAAAATTCACATCCATAGATTCATTATTATTCTCAATCAAAGTGGACAAAGGCATATCATTAGGATCAGAAGAAACACTTTTATCAGCAAATAATTTCATAAGTTCATCCATCTTTCCACTCAAAACATTAATCTCTTCAACGCAAGAACTTTTTTACTAGTGGACCTTTTAGTGTGCCATTGAGAATAATTAACCATAATATTATCTAGGAGCTTAGTAGCCTCTCCTAAAGTGATTTCCATAAAAGTGCCTCTCACGGCCGAAAAAGATTTCCAGAAGCAAAATTCAATCAGGCATAAATTTTTTGTATAATCATCCACAAATTCAAACCATGTGTAGGGCAATTACGTATCATCAATTTCATCCTCTCCCAAGATTGTGCAACATGCTCATGATCAAGTTGCTTAAAATTCATAATATCATTCCTAAGGGAGATGATCTTAGAAGGGGGAAAATACTTAGAGATGAAAGCATCTTTACACTTATTCCATGAATCAATACTATTTTAAGCAAAGATGAGAACCAAGTTTTAGCACGATCTCTAAGCGAAAACGGAAATAGCTTCAGTTTAACAATATCATTATCCACATCTTTATTATTTTGCATATCGCACAAATCAACGAAATTGTTTAGATGGGATGCGGCATCTTCACTAGGAAGGCCAGAAAGTTGATCTTTCATAACAAGATTCAACAAGCAGCATTAATTTCACAAGATTCATCATTGGTGGTAGGAGCAATCGGAGTGCTAATAAAATCATTGTTGTTTGTATTGGAAAAGTCACACAATTTGGTATTGTCTTGAGCCATGGTGACAGAGCAAGAAATCCAACACACAAGCACACAAGAAGCAAGCGAAAAGAGACGAATAGAAGAGGGGCGGAGAAAAGGCAAAGGGTTTTGAAAATCGTTTTAGAAGTGGGGGAGAGGAAAACGAGAGGCGAATGGCGAATAATGTAATGCAAGGGAGAAGAGTTTATGATGGGTACTTGGTATGGCTTGACTTGACGTAGATCTCCCCGGCAACGACGCCAGAAATCCTTCTTGTTACCCCTTGAGCTTGCGTTGGTTTTCCCTTGAAGAGGAAAGGGTGATGCATAAATGTAGCGTAAGTATTTCCCTCTGTTTTGAGAACCAAGGTATCAATCCAGTAGGAGACAACACACAAGTCACCGAATACCTGCACAAACAATCAACAACTCGCACCCAATGCGATAAAGGGGTTGCCATTCCTTCACGGTCACTTGCAAAAGTGAGATCTGATAGAGATAGATAAATGATAAAGTAATTATTTTTGGTATTTTTGGTGTATAGATGGAAAGTAAAGATTGCAAAATAGTCGATCGGAAACTAGCAAGATGTAAACAAGATTCAATAATATGGAAAAGAGACCCGGGGGGCATAGGTTTCAGTAGTGGCTTCCCTCAAGATAGCGAATATTACGGTGGGTGAACGAATTACTACTGAGCAATTGATAGAAAAGCGCATAGTTATGATGATATCTAACGCAATGATCATGAACATAGTCATCACGTCCGTGTCAAGTAGACCAACTCCTGCCTGCATCTACTACTATTACTCCACACATCGACCGCTATCCAGCATGCATCTAGAGTATTAAGTTCATAAAGAACGGAGTAAGGCATTAAGCAAGATGACATGATGTAGAGGAATTAACTCAAGCAATATGATGAAAACCCCATCTTGTTATCCTCGATGGCAACAATACAATACGTTCCTTGCTGCCCCTACTATCCCTGGGAAAGGACACCGCAAGACCAAACCCAAAGCTAAGCACTTCTCCCAATGCAAGAAAGATCAATCTTGTAGGCCAAGCTAAACCAATAATTCGAAGAGACTTGCAAAGATATCAAATCATGCATATAAGAATTCAGAGAAGAATCAAATAATATTCATAGATAATCTTGATCATAAATCCACAATTCATCTGATCTCGGCAAAAACACCATAAAATAATATTACATCGAATAAATCTCCAAGAACATCGAGGAGAACATGGTATTGATAATCAAAGAGAGAGAAGAAGCCAACTAGCTAATAACTATGGACCCGAAGGTTTGTGGTAAAATACTCAAACTTCATCAGAGAGGTAATGGTGTTGATGTAGAAGCCCACCATGATCGAATCCCCCTCCGTAAGGACGCCGGAAAAGGTCCCTAGATGGGATCTCACGGGTACAGAAGGTTGCGGTGGTGGAAAAGTGGTTTTGTGGCTCCCCTGGATGTTTTCAGGGTATAAGAGTATATATAGGTGAAGGAGCTAGGTCAGGGGAGCCACGAGGGGCCCAAGAGGGTGGGGGGCACGCCCTACCCCCCTCGGTGCACCCTCCCGCCTCGTGGCTTCCTCGTTGCGTCTCCTACTTCATCTCCAAGTCTTCTGGTTTGCTTTCGGTCCAAGAAAGATCATCGCGAAGGTTTCATTCCGTTTGGTATTCCTTTTCTGCAAAACTCTAAAATAGGCAAAAAAAATAGAAACTAGCACTGGGCCCTTGGTTGATAGGTTAGTCCCCAAATAATAGAGATAGCATAAAAATGCCTATTAAACATCCAAAACATATAATATAATAGCATGGAACAATCAAAAGTTATAGATATGTTGGAGACGTATCAGATATCCATGGTGACAATGGGATGTTCTGTTGATCCACTTGATGTATGTTTTTGGTTATCAACTTGCGGATTCCCGTGGTGACATTGGGGTAATCTATACATAGGGGTTGATGCATATTTTCATATTCCTTTCTCCAGTAGAAATCTCGGGATGCTCATGAAGTTCTTTGTGTTGGATTGATTATTATGAATCTGAAGTTGTTGATGCATATCGTATAATTGACCCACAGATACTTGTGGTGACATTGGAGTATCTAGATGACATCAGGGTAGATTGATGTGTGTCATATGGTGTTATTTTACTACAAAATCTAGGGCTGTTTGTGACACTTATAGGAATAGCTCAATGGATTGATCGGAAAGAATAACTTTGAGGTGGTTTCATACCCTACAAGCAATTTCATCTTATGTTCTCCGCGATAGGAACTTTGGAGGAACTTTGGAGAAGCCTGCGTTTACAAGAAAGTGAGTGGGAGCTCTGTAGCATTTCTCATATTATATGTAGATGACATACTTTTGATGGGAAATGATATAGAACTCTTGGACAGCATCAAGGCCTACTTGAATAAAAGTTTTTCAATGAAGGACCTTGGAGAAGCTGCTTATATATTAGGCATCAAAATCTATAGAGATAGATCAAGACGCCTCATAGGTCTTTCACAAAGCACATACCTTGATAAGATATTGAAGAAGTTCAATATGGATCAATCCAAGAAGGGGTTCTTGCCTGTGTTGCAAGGTATGAAATTGAGCTCAGCTCAATGTCCGACCACGGCAGAAGATATAGAAGAGATGAGCGTCATCCCCTATGCCTCAGCCATAGGTTCTATTATGTATGCCATGCTGTGTACCAGACCTGATGTAAACCTTGTCGTAAGTTTGGTAGGAAGGTACCAAAGTAATCCCGGCAAGGAACACTGGACAGCGGTCAAGAATATCCTGAAGTACCTAAAAAGGACTAAGGAAATGTTTCTCGTTTATGGAGGTGACGAAGAGCTCGTCGTAAAGGGTTACGTTGACGCTAGCTTCGACACAGATCTGGATGACTCTAAGTCACAAACCGGATACGTGTATATTTTGAATGGTGGGGCAGTGAGCTGGTGCAGTTGCAAGCAAAGCGTCGTGGCGGGATCTACATGTGAAGCGGAGTACATGGCAGCCTCGGAGGCAGCACATGAAGCAATATGGGTGAAGGAGTTCATCACCGACCTAGGAGTCATACCCAAAGCATCGGGGCCGATCAAGCTCTTCTGTGACAACTCTGGAGCTATTGCCCTTGCCAAGGAGCCCAGGTTTCACAAGAAGACAAGGCACATCAAGCGTCGCTTCAACTCCATTCGTGAAAATGTTCAAGATGGAGACATAGAGATTTGTAAAGTACATACGGACCTGAATGTAGCAGATCCGTTGACTAAACCTCTCCCTAGAGCAAAACATGATCAACACCAGAATTCCATGGGTGTTCGATTCATCACAATGTAACTAGATTATTGACTCTAGTGCAAGTGGGAGACTGTTGGAAATATGCCCTAGAGGCAATAATAAAAGCATTATTATTATATTTCCTTGTTCATGATAATTGTCTTTATTCATGCTATAATTGTGTTATCCGGAAATCGTAATGCATGTGTGAATAACAGACACCAACATGTCCCTAGTGAGCCTCTAGTTGACTAGCTCGTTGATCAACAGATAGTCATGGTTTCCTGACTATGGACACTGGATGTCATTGATAACGAGATCACATCATTAGGAGAATGATGTGATGGACAAGACCCAATCCTAAACATAGCACAAGATCGTATAGTTCGTTTGCTAGAGTTTTCCAATGTCAAGTATCCTTTCCTTAGACCATGAGATCGTGTAACTCCCGGATACCGTAGGAGTGCTTTGGGTATGCCAAACGTCACAACGTAACTGGGTGACTATAAAGGTAGACTACGGGTATCTCCGAAAGTGTCTGTTGGGTGACATGGATCAAGACTGGGATTTGTCACTCCGTATGACGGAGAGGTATCACTGGGCCCACTCGGTAATGCATCATCATAATGAGCTCAGAGTGACCAAGTGTCTGGTCACGGGATCATGCATTACGGTACGAGTAAAGTGACTTGCCGGTAACGAGATTGAACGAGGTATTGGGATACCGACGATCGAATCTCGGGCAAGTAACATATCGATAGACAAAGGGAATAGCGTACGGGGTTGATTGAATCCTCGACATCGTGGTTCATCCGATGAGATCATCGTGGAGCATGTGGGAGCCAACATGGGTATCCAGATCCCGCTGTTGGTTATTGACCGGAGAGTCGTCTCGGTCATGTCTGCTTGTCTCTCGAACCCGTAGGGTCTACACACTTAAGGTTCAGTTACGCTAGGGTTGTAGGGATATGTATATGCAGTAACCCGAATGTTGTTCGGAGTCCCGGATGAGATCCCGGACGTCACGAGGAGTTCCGGAATGGTCCGGAGGTAAAGATTTATATATGGGAAGTCCTGTTTCGGGCATCGGGACAAGTTTCGGGGTTATCGGTATTGTACCGGGACCACCGGAAGGGTCCCGGGGGTCCACCGGGTGGGTCCACCTGTCCCGGGGGGCCACATGGGCTGTAAGGGGGTGCGCCTTGGCCTAATGGGCCAAGGGCACCAGCCCCACATAGGCCCATGCGCCTAGGGTTTAAGGGGGCAAGAGTCCTAGGAGGGTAAGGCACCTCCTAGGTGCCTTGGGGGGGAGGGAAACCTCCCCTTGGCCGCCGGCCATAGGAGATTGGATCTCCTAGGCTGCGCACCACCCCCCTTGGCACCCCTATATATAGTGGGGGAGAGGAGGGACTTCATACCTGAACGCCTCGGCCTTTGGTTGCCTCCTTCTCCCTCCCCAACACCTCCTCAACCTCCATAGTGCTTAGCGAAGCTCTGCCGGAGTACTGCAGCTCCATCAACACCACGCCGTCGTGCTGCTGCTGGTGCCATCTCCCTCAACCTCTCCTCCCTCCCTTGCTGGATCAAGAAGGAGGAGACGTGGCTGTTCCGTACGTGTGTTGAACGCGGAGGTGCCGTCCGTTCGGCGCTGGTCATCGGTGATTTGGATCACGTCGAGTACGACTACATCATCACCGTTCTTTTGAACGCTTCCGCTCGCGATCTACAAAGGTATGTAGATGCATCTAATCACTCGTTGCTAGATGAACTCCTAGATGATCTTGGTGAAACGAGTAGGAAAATTTTTGTTTTCTGCAACGTTCCCCAACAGTGGCATCATGAGCTAGGTCTATGCGTAGTTCTTCTTGCGCGAGTAGAACACAATTTGTTGTGGGCGTAGATTTGTCAACTTTCTTGCCGTTACTAGTCCTTTCTTGCTTCAGCGGTATTGTGGGATGAAGCGGCCCGGACCAACCTTACACGTACGCTTACGTGAGACCGGTTCCACCGACTAACATGCACTAGTTGCATAAGGTGGCTGGCGGGTGTCTGTCTCTCCTACTTTAGTTGGAGCGGAATCGATGAACAGGGTCCTTATGAAGGGTAAATAGAAGTTGACAAATCACGTTGTGGCTTTAACGTAGGTAAGAAAACGTTCTTGCTAGAACCCTAATTCAGCCACGTAAAACTTGCAACAACAATTAGAGGACGTCTAACTTGTTTTTGCAGCAAGTGGTTTGTGATATGATATGGCCAAAGTTGTGATGAATGATGAATGATCTATATGTGATGTATGAGATGTTCATGCTATTGTAATAGGATTCACGACTTGCATGTCGATGAGTATGACAACCGGCAGGAGCCATAGGAGTTGTCTTTATTCTTTTATATGACCTGCGTGTCATCAAGAAACGCCATGTAAATTACTTTACTTTATTGCTAAACGCGTTAGCCATAGTAGTAGAAGTAATAGTTGGCGAGCAACTTCATGGAGACACGATGATGGAGATCATGATGATGGAGATCATGGTGTCAAGCCGGTGACAAGATGATCATGGAGCCCCAAGATGGAGATCAAAGGAGCTATGTGATATTGGCCATATCATGTCACGTTTATTATTTGATTGCATGTGATGTTTATCATGTTTTGCATCTTGTTTACTTAGAACGACGGTAGTAAATAAGATGATCCCTCACAATAATTTCAAGAAGTGTTCCCCCTAACTGTGCACCGTTGCGACAGTTCGCTGTTTCAAAACACCACGTGATGATCGGGTGTTTTATTCAGACGTTCACATACAACGGGTGTAAGACAGATTTACACATGCAAACACTTAGGTTGACTTGACGAGCCTAGCATGTACAGACATGGCCTCGGAACACAGAAGACCGAAAGGTCGAGCATGAGTCGTATAGAAGATACGATCAACATGAAGATGTTCACCGATGTTGACTAGTCCGTCTCACGTGATGATCGGACACGGTCTAGTTTAACTCGGATCATGTAATACTTAGATGACCAGAGGGATGTCTAATCTAAGTGGGAGTTCACTAATAATTTGATTAGTTGAACTTAATTATCATGAACTTAGTCTAAAATCTTTGCAATATGTCTTGTAGATCAAATGGCCAACGTAGTCCTCAACTTCAACGCGTTCCTAGAGAAAACTAAGCTGAAAGACGATGGCAGCAACTATACGGACTGGGTCCGGAACCTGAGGATCATCCTCATAGCTGCCAAGAAAGATTATGTCCTACAAGCACCGCTTGGTGACGCACCCGTTCTCCCTGCAGAACAAGATGTTATGAACGCTTGGCAGGCACGTTTCGATGACTACTCCCTCGTTCAGTGCGGCATGCTTTACAGCCTAGAGCCGGGGCTCCAAAAGCGTTTTGAGAGACATGGAGCATATGAGATGTTCGAAGAGCTGAAAATGGTTTTCCAAGCTCATGCCCGGGTCGAGAGATATGAAGTCTCCGACAAATTCTTCAGCTGTAAGATGGAGGAAAACAGTTCTGTCAGTGAGCACATACTCACTATGTCTGGGTTGCATAACCGCTTGACTCAGCTGGGAGTTAATCTCCCGGATGATGCGGTCATTGACAGAATCCTCCAGTCGCTTCCACCAAGCTACAAGAGCTTTGTGATGAACTTCAATATGCAGGGGATGGAAAAGACCATTCCTGAAGTATTTGCTATGCTGAAATCAGCAGAGGTAGAAGTCAGAAAGGAACATCAAGTGTTGATGGTCAATAAAACCACTAAGTTCAAGAAAGGCAAGGGTAAAAAGAACTTCAAGAAGGACGGCAAGGAGGTTGCCGCGCCCGGCAAGCAAGCTGCTGGGAAGAAGCCAAAGAATGGACCCAAGCCCGAGACTGAGTGCTTTTATTGCAAGGGAAGCGGTCACTGGAAGCGGAACTGCCCTAAGTACTTAGCGGATAAGAAGGCCGGCAAAACAAAAGGTATATGTGATATACATGTAATTGATGTGTACCTTACTAGTGCCCGTAGTAGCTCCTGGGTATTTGATACCGGTGCAGTTGCTCACATTTGTAACTCAAAGCAGGGGCTGCGGAATAAGCGGAAACTGGCAAAGGACGAGGTGACGATGCGCGTCGGGAATGGTTCCAAGGTCAATGTGATCGCCGTCGGCACGCTACCTCTGCATCTCCCTTCGGGATTAGTTTTAAACCTTAATAATTGTTATTTAGTGCCAGCTTTGAGCATGAACATTGTATCGGGATCTCGTTTAATTCGAGATGGCTACTCTTTTAAATCTGAGAATAATGGTTGTTCCATTTTTATGAGAGATATGTTTTATGGTCATGCTCCTATGGTGAATGGTTTATTCCTTATGAATCTCGAACGTGATGCTACACATATTCATAATGTGAGTACCAAAAGAAGTAAGGTTGATAATGATAGTCCCACATACTTGTGGCACTGCCGCCTTGGTCACATAGGTGTTAAACGCATGAAGAAGCTCCATGCTGATGGACTTTTAGAGTCTCTTGATTATGAATCATTTGACACGTGCGAACCATGCCTTATGGGTAAAATGACCAAGACTCCGTTCTCAGGAACAATGGAGCGAGCAACCGACTTATTGGAAATCATACATACTGATGTGTGCGGTCCGATGAGTGTTGAGGCTCGCGGTGGCTATCGTTATGTTCTCACCCTCACTGATGATTTAAGTAGGTATGGGTATATCTACTTAATGAAACACAAGTCTGAAACCTTTGAAAAGTTCAAGGAATTTCAGAGTGAGGTTGAAAATCAACGTGACAGGAAAATCAAGTTTCTGCGATCAGATCGTGGAGGAGAATACTTGAGTCACGAGTTTGGGGCACACTTAAGAAAATGTGGAATAGTTTCACAACTCACGCCGCCTGGAACACCTCAGCGTAATGGTGTGTCCGAACGTCGTAATCGCACTCTGTTAGATATGGTGCGATCTATGATGTCTCTTACCGATTTACCGCTTTCTTTTTGGGGCTATGCTTTAGAGACTGCCGCATTCACTTTAAATAGGGCTCCGTCGAAATCCGTTGAGACGACACCGTATGAATTATGGTTTGGGAAGAAACCTAAGCTGTCGTTTCTAAAAGTTTGGGGATGCGATGCTTATGTCAAGAAACTTCAACCTGAAAAGCTCGAACCCAAATCGGAAAAATGCGTCTTCATAGGGTACCCAAAAGAAACTATTGGGTACACCTTCTACCTCAGATCCGAAGGCAAGATCTTTGTTGCCAAGAATGGGTCCTTTCTGGAGAAAGAGTTTCTCTCGAAAGAAGTAAGTGGGAGGAAAGTAGAGCTTGATGAAGTATTGCCTCTTGAACCGGAAAATGGCGCAACTCAAGAAAATGTTCCTGAGGTGCCTGCACCGACTAGAGAGGAAGTTAATGAAAATGATCAAGATACTTCTGATCAAGCCCCTACTGAAATCCGAAGGTCCACAAGGACACGTTCCGCACCAGAGTGGTACGGCAACCCTGTCTTGGAAATCATGTTGTTAGACAACGGTGAACCTTCGAACTATGAAGAAGCGATGGCGGGACCGGATTCCGACAAATGGCTGGAAGCCATGAAATCCGAGATAGGATCCATGTATGAAAACAAAGTATGGACTTTGACTGACTTGCCCGTTGAGCGGCGAGCCATAGAAAATAAATGGATCTTTAAGAGGAAGACAGACGCGGATGGTAATGTGACCATCTATAAAGCTCGGCTTGTCGCTAAGGGTTATCGACAAGTTCAAGGGGTTGACTACGATGAGACTTTCTCACCGGTAGCGAAGCTGAAGTCCGTCCGAATCATGTTAGCAATTGCCGCATTCTATGATTACGAAATATGGCAAATGGACGTCAAAACGGCATTCCTTAATGGTTTCCTTAAGGAAGAATTGTATATGATGCAGCCGGAAGGTTTTGTCGATCCTAAGAATGCTGACAAAGTGTGCAAGCTCCAACGCTCGATTTATGGGCTGGTGCAAGCATCTCGGAGTTGGAACATTCGCTTTGATGAGATGATCAAAGCGTTTGGGTTTACACAGACTTATGGAGAAGCCTGCGTTTACAAGAAAGTGAGTGGGAGCTCTGTAGCATTTCTCATATTATATGTAGATGACATACTTTTGATGGGAAATGATATAGAACTCTTGGACAGCATCAAGGCCTACTTGAATAAAAGTTTTTCAATGAAGGACCTTGGAGAAGCTGCTTATATATTAGGCATCAAAATCTATAGAGATAGATCAAGACGCCTCATAGGTCTTTCACAAAGCACATACCTTGATAAGATATTGAAGAAGTTCAATATGGATCAATCCAAGAAGGGGTTCTTGCCTGTGTTGCAAGGTATGAAATTGAGCTCAGCTCAATGTCCGACCACGGCAGAAGATATAGAAGAGATGAGCGTCATCCCCTATGCCTCAGCCATAGGTTCTATTATGTATGCCATGCTGTGTACCAGACCTGATGTAAACCTTGCCGTAAGTTTGGTAGGAAGGTACCAAAGTAATCCCGGCAAGGAACACTGGACAGCGGTCAAGAATATCCTGAAGTACCTGAAAAGGACTAAGGAAATGTTTCTCGTTTATGGAGGTGACGAAGAGCTCGTCGTAAAGGGTTACGTCGACGCTAGCTTCGACACAGATCTGGATGACTCTAAGTCACAAACCGGATACGTGTATATTTTGAATGGTGGGGCAGTGAGCTGGTGCAGTTGCAAGCAAAGCGTCGTGGCGGGATCTACATGTGAAGCGGAGTACATGGCAGCCTCGGAGGCAGCACATGAAGCAATATGGGTGAAGGAGTTCATCACCGACCTAGGAGTCATACCCAATGCGTCGGGGCCGATCAAGCTCTTCTGTGACAACTCTGGAGCTATTGCACTTGCCAAGGAGCCCAGGTTTCACAAGAAGACAAGGCACATCAAGCGTCGCTTCAACTCCATTCGTGAAAATGTTCAAGATGGAGACATAGAGATTTGTAAAGTACATACGGACCTGAATGTAGCAGATCCGTTGACTAAACCTCTCCCTAGAGCAAAACATGATCAACACCAGAATTCCATGGGTGTTCGATTCATCACAATGTAACTAGATTATTGACTCTAGTGCAAGTGGGAGACTGTTGGAAATATGCCCTAGAGGCAATAATAAAAGCATTATTATTATATTTCCTTGTTCATGATAATTGTCTTTATTCATGCTATAATTGTGTTATCCGGAAATCGTAATGCATGTGTGAATAACAGACACCAACATGTCCCTAGTGAGCCTCTAGTTGACTAGCTCGTTGATCAACAGATAGTCATGGTTTCCTGACTATGGACACTGGATGTCATTGATAACGAGATCACATCATTAGGAGAATGATGTGATGGACAAGACCCAATCCTAAACATAGCACAAGATCGTATAGTTCGTTTGCTAGAGTTTTCCAATGTCAAGTATCTTTTCCTTAGACCATGAGATCGTGTAACTCCCGGATACCGTAGGAGTGCTTTGGGTATGCCAAACGTCACAACGTAACTGGGTGACTATAAAGGTAGACTACGGGTATCTCCGAAAGTGTCTGTTGGGTGACATGGATCAAGACTGGGATTTGTCACTCCGTATGACGGAGAGGTATCACTGGGCCCACTCGGTAATGCATCATCATAATGAGCTCAGAGTGACCAAGTGTCTGGTCACGGGATCATGCATTACGGTACGAGTAAAGTGACTTGCCGGTAACGAGATTGAACGAGGTATTGGGATACCGACGATCGAATCTCGGGTAAGTAACATATCGATAGACAAAGGGAATAGCGTACGGGGTTGATAGAATCCTCGACATCATGGTTCATCCGATGAGATCATCGTGGAGCATGTGGGAGCCAACATGGGTATCCAGATCCCGCTGTTGGTTATTGACCGGAGAGTCGTCTCGGTCATGTCTGCTTGTCTCTCGAACCCGTAGGGTCTACACACTTAAGGTTCAGTTACGCTAGGGTTGTAGGGATATGTATATGCAGTAACCCGAATGTTGTTCGGAGTCCCGGATGAGATCCCGGACGTCACGAGGAGTTCCGGAATGGTCCGGAGGTAAAGATTTATATATGGGAAGTCTTGTTTCGGGCATCGGGACAAGTTTCGGGGTTATCGGTATTGTACCGGGACCACCGGAAGGGTCCCGGGGGTCCACCGGGTGGGTCCACCTGTCCCGGGGGGCCACATGGGCTGTAAGGGGGTGCGCCTTGGCCTAATGGGCCAAGGGCACCAGCCCCACATAGGCCCATGCGCCTAGGGTTTAAGGGGGCAAGAGTCCTAGGAGGGTAAGGCACCTCCTAGGTGCCTTGGGGGGGAGGGAAACCTCCCCTTGGCCGCCGGCCATAGGAGATTGGATCTCCTAGGCTGCGCACCCCCCCCCTTGGCACCCCTATATATAGTGGGGGAGAGGAGGGACTTCATACCTGAACGCCTCGGCCTTTGGTTGCCTCCTTCTCCCTCCCCAACACCTCCTCAACCTCCATAGTGCTTAGCGAAGCTCTGCCGGAGTACTGCAGCTCCATCAACACCACGCCGTCGTGCTGCTGCTGGTGCCATCTCCCTCAACCTCTCCTCCCTCCCTTGCTAGATCAAGAAGGAGGAGACGTGGCTGTTCCGTACGTGTGTTGAACGCGGAGGTGCCGTCCGTTCGGCGCTGGTCATCGGTGATTTGGATCACGTCGAGTACGACTACATCATCACCGTTCTTTTGAACGCTTCCGCTCGCGATCTACAAAGGTATGTAGATGCATCTAATCACTCGTTGCTAGATGAACTCCTAGATGATCTTGGTGAAACGAGTAGGAAAATTTTTGTTTTCTGCAACGTTCCCCAACAAGAACATCACCGCATGCACAAAGGGGTGCAACGGGAAACCTAGGCGTCATACGAGGTGGGGACAAAGACTAGCCGCTCCTCAGCATTGGAAGCGGGTACTTGCTGGCCAGCAGCGGGAGCACAGGCAACGATGTCAGTGGTCAGATCCCCCGCGCTATGCAACTCTAGGATGGTGCTATACATCATGATGGAACCACCCCAGTGCCCCTTGAGGGTCTCGGCTATGGCTGGTGGTGGAGGTTGGACTCGCTGAAGGAAAAGGGGGCGGGATTGGATCTGGGCGCTGGAGCTTGATGAAGCAGTAGATGGGGGGAATGGGAGCGTAGTAGGTTGCGCTATCCTCCCTTTTGCTCTTATAGGCCGATGAAAGGCCAAGAGTCCCCTTTTCTGTGCCGATAAACATGCTACTCTCACTGACAGTGTCGTTAAGTATATGGGGAGATACAAAATCTTGATGATATCCCTGAGAAAACGGGCACGATCTCTGCCTCAAAGGGATGTGCCAGTAAAAAGGCTGCCTCAGGCCGTGATTTGAGGGGAACAGTAAATGCTCGACCTGTTGTGCGGTGAGCCATTTCCATAAAGTTGTCAGACTGGGTGGAACCATTAACACCGAGATGCTTGGCCTTCAAGGCTAAGTTTTCCGATCTCTTCGGGCAGAGGGTACAGGTTTGGTTTGAGCTTCATCTGGTCTCACTCCTTTGAAGGAGTGGTCCAAAAATTGCAAGGAGGAACTCGTTTGTCGAGCCAAGGACTCTGGATGCAAAGTTGTTATTGTCAGGAAGGTCATCCTCGGCATAGAAGACCAGTTCGGGGGCTACTAATGGTGTCCTGGATTAGGGAGTCCTGACCTAGTTGGTCCATTCTCCTCGGGGTGGTCTGGTGGGCCCTCATTCATGGTCAAGATGGACTCTGGAGGTCATACGCAGGAGGTGTGATCAATACTACCTCCACCGAAGAATTGACATATACTCCAAGATCTCTGCCACCACCTTGCTCCTAGATACCTACCTTGTAACCCTAGATACCCTCCCTGGTGTGTATATAAGCCATAGGGTTTAGCCCGTAGAGGGAGATCAACGCAAAATCATTGACCTAACCCTAGAGTTAGACCACACATTACGGTCTCGAGGTAGATCAACTCTGTACTTGATACATCTTCATCAATATAAACTATAGCAGGACGTAGGGTTTTACCTCCATCAAGAGGGCATGAACCTGGGTAAACGTCTCCATCGTTCATGTTACCCTCGATCTGAGATCCATAGCTCGAGACTCCCTACCCCGAGGTCTGCCGGTTTTTACACCGACAACATCAGTTATAGATTCTTGATTGTAAAATCTGAGGTATCAAACATGCATGTCGGTACAATCATGGAGTCGAATGATGCGACTTTCTTTGAATATATCTTTCCCACGAAGGATATGGGTAGGTCATAAAATCAGGAATTGCCTAATTCATTGAGTCATGATGTAGTTGCAAATGAACCTACCATTCCGACGCAGCATCTTGAAGATCAAGTGGAGGATAACAATGAGACTCCTATAAGGAGCATGAGACAAAAGACTGCAAAGTACTTTGGTGATGATTTTCTTGTGTATCTCATAGATGACACTCGCAATTCTATTTCAGAGGCCTATGCATCTGAAGATGCTGACTACTAGAAGGAAGCGATTTGTAGTGAGATGGATCCATCTTGGCCAATCAAACTTGGGAGATAACTGATCGTCCTTATGGGTGCAAACTTATAGGATGCAAATGGGTATTCAAGAAGAAGCTTAGACCTGATGGTATTATTGAGAAGTACAATGCACGACTCGTGGCAATGGTTATACTCAAAAGTAAGGTGAAGACTTCTATGATACTAACTCAACCATGGCTCGACTGACCACTATTCGAGTACTACTTTTATTAGCTGCCTCACATGGTCTTCTCGTTCATCAAATGGATGCTAAGACTGCTTTCCTAAATGGAGAGTTGGATGAGGATTTACATGGAACAACCAGATGGTTTTATAGTGGATGGTAAAGAAGGGAAGGTGTTCAACTTGTTGAAATCTTTGTATGGACTAAAGCAAGCACCTAAGTAGTGCACGAGAAGTTTGAAAGAACTTTAACAGTTGCAGGCTTTGTTGTAAACGAAGCTGACAAATGTGTGTAGTATCGCCATAGCGGGGGCGAGGGAGTTATCCTTTGCTTGTATGTTGATGACATATTGATTTTCGGAATGAATAAGAATGTTATTAAGGATGTCAAGGATTTCCTATCTCGTTGTTTTGAGATGAAGGATTTAGAAGTAGCGGATGTTATTCTAAACATCAAGCTATTGAGATATGATGGTGGTGGGATTACAATGCTTCAATCTCACTATGTGGAAAAGATCTTCTGCCTCTTTGGCTATAGTGACTGCAAGCCCTCCCCAACACCATAGGATGCTAGCATGTTGCTTTGAAAGAACCGAAAAATTGCTAGAGATCATTTGAAATATTCTTAGATTATTGGCTCACTTATGTATTTAGCCAGTGCTACAAGACCTCGCATCTGTTTTGTTGTTAGCAAACTGAGCTGATTTGTTTAAAAACCGGGAGATGATCATTGGAAAGCTCTAGAGAGAGTTATGCGTTATTTGAAAGGCACTGTGAATTATGGAATTCACTACAGTGGGTAACCAATGGTTCTTGAAGGGTATAGTGACTCAAACTAGATCTAAGATGCTGATGAGATAAAGACCACGAGCGGATATGTATTCACTCATGGAGGTGGCGATGTTTCTTGGAAGTCCTGCAAGGAGACCATCTTAACGAGGTCAACAATGGAAGCAAAACTCACAACACTAGATAAAGCTACGGTCGAAGTACATTGGCTTCGTCGTCTCTTGACTGACTTGTCTGTTGTTGGGAAACCTATACCAGGTATCCTTATGAACTGCTACCACTTCTTGAGCTTGCATTGATTTTTCCCTTGAATAGGAAAGGATGATTCAGCAAAGTAGAGATAAGTATTTCCCTCAGTTGAAAACCAAGGTATCAATCCAGTAGGAGGCACAAGCAAGTCTCCAATCTATGCACCTGCACAAACTAACAAGTACTTGCACACAACGTGAAAAGGGGGTTGTCAATCCCTTCACGGTCACGAACAAGAGTGAGATCTAATAGTGAGATATAAAACAAATAAAAAGTAAATAAAACGCAACAAATATTTTTGTGTTTTTGATTTTATAGATATAAAATATATGATGGAAAATAGACCCGGGGGCCATAGGTTTCACTAGACGCTTCTCTCTCGAGGAAAGCAAACATTGGGTGAATAAATTACTGTCGAGCAATTGATAAAAAAGCGCAAAGTTATGACGATAACTAAGGCAATGATCAAGAGTATAGGCATCACGTCTGTGACAAGTAGACCGAGACGATTCTGCATCTACTACTATTACTCCACACATCGACCGACTTCCGCCTCTATCTAGAGTATTAAGTTCATAAGAACAGAGTAATGCTTTAAGCAAGATGACATGATGTAGAGGGATAAACTCAAGCAATATGACATAAAACCCATCATTTTATCCTTGATGGCAACAATGCAATACGTGCCTCGCAACCCCTACTATCACTGGGTGAGGACACCGCAAGATTGCACCCAAAACTAAGCACCTCTGCCATTGCAAGAACTTCCAATCTAGTTGGCCAAAGCAAACCAATAATTCGAAGAGAAATATAAAGATATCAAATCATGCATATAAGAATTCAGAGAAGACTCAAATAATATTCATAGATAATTTGATCATAAATCCACAATTCATCGGATCTCGACAAACACACCGCAAAAGAATATTACATCGGATAGAACTCCAAGAACATCCAAGAGAACATTGTATTGAAGATCAAAGACAGAGAAGAAGCCATCTAGCTACTAGCTATGGACCCGTAGGTCTGTGGTAAACTACTCACCCATCATTAGAAGGGCAGCAAGAATGATGTAGAATCCCTCCGTGATTGAATCCCCCTACGACAAAAAAGGCCTCCAGATGGGATCTCACGAGGTCAGAGACTTGCGGCGGTGGAAAAGTGTTTTCGTGGATGCTTCTAGTCGTTTGGGAATATTTGGGACTTTATAGGCCAAGAATTAGGGTTAGAGGAGCTCCGAGGGGCCCACAAGCCCTTAGGGCATGCCCCTGAGGCTTGTGGATGCCTCGGACTCCTCTGACTTCATCTCCCAGTCCTATGTGTGTCTTCTGGTCCAAGAAAAATCATCCCAAAAGTTTTATTCTGTTTGGACTCCGTTTGATATTCCTTTTCGGTGACACTCAAAACCAAGGGGAAAACAGAAACTGGCACTGGGCTCTAGGTTAATAATTTAGTCCCAGAAATAATATAAAATAGCACATTAATGCATATAAAACATCCAAAACAGATAATATAATAGTATGGAACAATCAAAAATTATAGATACATTGGAGACGTATCAAGCATCCCAAAGCTTAATTCCTGCTCGTCCTCGAGTAGGTAAATGATAAAAACAGAATTTTTGATGTGGAATGCCACCCGACATATTTAGCAATGTAATCTCTTCTATTTGGCATGAATATTCATATCCGTATGATTCAAAACGAAAGTTGATAGACATAAAAGCAATAATACTTCAAACATACTAGAAAGCAAAATCATTATGCTTCAAAAATAACATGGCTAAAGAAAGTTATCCCTACAAAATCATATAGTCTTGTTATGACCCCTCTTCTCAGCACAAAGTATAAATTATGCCCACCCCGGTGTCAGCGAAGCAATTGTTTCATACTTTTTAACGTGTTCCATCTCTTTCAACTCTTCACGCAATACATGAACGTGAGCCATGGACATAGCACTATTGATGGAATAGAAAGTGGTAGTAGAAAAAATAAGGGAGAAAGTCTGACATCAACTAAGCAAATCAATGGACTATAGAGATGTCCATCAAGTATTATCAATGTGAGTGAGTAGGGATTGCCATGTAACAGATGCACTAGAGCTATAAGTGTATGAAAGCTCAAAAGAAAACTAGTGGGTGTGCATCCAACTTGATTGCTCATGAAGACCTGGGGCATTTGAGGAAGCCTATTGTTGGAATATACAAGCCAAGTTCTATAACGAAAATTTCCCACTAGTAAATATTAAAGTGACAAAATAGGAGACTCTCTATCATGAAGAACATGGTGCTACTTCGAAGCACAAGTATGGAAAAGGATAGTAACATTGTCCCTTCTCTCTTTTTCTCTCATTTTCTTTAGACTCCTCTTTTTTGAGACTCTTTTCTCTTTTTTTTTGGGCTCTTTGGCCTCATTTATTTATAACCTCACATGGGACAATGTTCTAATAATGATGACCATCACACTTTTATTTACTTACAACTCAAAATTAGAACTCAAGGTAAACAAACTCATAATGACCGAACGGTGGAGTTACATGGAAATATATCTCGGAATGGCTATGAAAATGCCACAATAGGTAGGTATGGTGGCTATTTTGAGGAAGGGTATAAGGTGGGTTTAATGCACCGGCGAAAGTTGGGCGGTACTAGAGTGGCTAGCAAAGGTGGAAGGGTGAGAGTGCATATAATCCATGGACTAACATTAGTCATAAAGAACTCACATACTTACTGCAAAAAATCTATTAGCCCTCGAAGCAAAGTACTACTACGCATGCTCCTAGAGGATAGGTTGGTAGGAGTTAACCATCGCGCACTCCCGACTTTCACAAAGGAAGACAATCATGAATAAATTGCTCTCCAACTTTGTCACATAACTAGAAGATCATACGTGCATGCTACGGGAATCACAAACCTTAACGCAATTATTTCTTTGACTCCATAATTTACTACTAGCATAACTCTAATATCGTCATCTTCATATCTCAAAACAAATGCAAGGAATCAAACTTTTCATATATTCAACGCTCTTTATGAAAGTTTTTATTTTATTCCCTTTGGATGCCTATCATATTAGGACTAAATTCACAACCTAAGAAAATTATCATGCTGTTTAGAGACTCTCAACATAATACAAGTGAAGCATGAGAGTTCATCAATTTCTTCAAAATAACATCACTGCCATGCTAAAAAAGATATAAGTGAAGCACTAGAGCAACTACCCTAGCTCAAAACATATAAGCGAAGCACAAAGAGTATTCTAATAAATTCACGATTAATGCACGTCCCTCTCAAAAGGTGTGTACAACAACTATGATTGTGGCAAAATAAAAAGCAGAGACTCAAATCATACAAGACACTCCAAGCAAAACACATATCATGTGGTGAATAAAAATATAGCCTCAAGTAAATTTACCGATGGATTGAAGACGAAAGAGTGTATGCCATCCGTGGCATCCCCAAGCTTAGATGCTTAGCTATCCTTGAATATTATCTTGGGGTGCCTTGGGCATCCCCAAGCTTAGGCTCTTGCAACTCCTTATTCCGTAGTCCATCAAGTCTTTACCCAAAACTGGAAAACTTCACAACACAAAACTCAACAGAAAACTCATGAGATCCGTTAGTATAATAAAGCAAATCACCACCTTTAGGTACTGTTGTGAACTCACTCTAATTTTATATTGGTGTAATATCTACTGTATTCCAACTTTTCCATGGTTCATACCCCCTGATACTACCCATAGATTCATCAAAATAAGCAAATAACACAATGGAAACAAAATCTGTCTAAAACAGAACAGTCTATAGTAATCAAGAAACTTCACATACTTCAGTAACTCCAAAAATTCCGAAAACTTAGGAAAACATGGGCAATTTTTATATAAATGTTATGTAAAAAATTCAGAAATTTATCACGCTCTAGTGATTTTTAGGATTTTCTGCACTAGGTGCAAAAGTTTCTGTTTTTCAGGAAAATCGAATCAACAATGTTCCAAACTATCCCAAAGGTCTTACTTGGCACAAACACTAAATTAAAACATGAAAACACATCTAACCAGAGGCTAGATGACAAATTTATTCAAAAATAGGAACAAAAAGCAAGAACAAAGATAAAATTAGGTTGCCTCTCAACAAGTGGTTTTTAAAGCCTTTTAGCTAGGCATTGATAATTTCAATGGTGCTCACATAAAAGAGAAGAATTGAAGCACAAGGAGAGCTTCATAAAACACGTGACAAACACATCTGAGTATAACATACTTCCTATGCATAGGAATTTTATAAGCAAAGAAATTATCAAGGCAAGCAAAAACTAGAATGTGCAAGGAAGAAGAAAGAGACGATAGCAATCTCAACATGAAGAGAGGTAATTTACTAACATGGAAATTTCCACAACCATATTTTACTCTCTCATAATAATTAAATGTAGGATAATATTCAAATTCAACAGTATAGCTATCACATAAATTATTCTCTACATAATCCACATGCATGCAAAGTTGACACTCATCCAAAATAGTGGGATTATCATTAACTAAAGTCATGACCTTTCCAAACCCACTTTTATCAAAAATTTCATAAGATTGAATATTCTCCAAATATGTGGGATATAAAGTTGACACTCTTCCAAATCCACTTTCAATATTATTGCAAACATTATCATCAATCTCATATTCATCATGGGGCTCAAATAAATTTTCAAGATCATAAGAAGAATCACCCCAATCATGATCATAGCAACAAGTAGTGGACATAGCAAAACTAGCATCCCCAAGCTTAGGGTTTTGCATATCATTAACACAATTGACATTAATAGAATTTATAATAACATCATTTCTATCATGCTTTTCATTCAAGGAGCTATCGTGAATCATTTTATAATTTTCTTCTTTTAACACTTCATCACAATTTCCAGATTCACGAATTTCAAGAAAAACATCACAAAGATAATCTAGTGCACTCAACTAACTAGCAATTGATTCATCGTAATTGGATCTTTTAAAAAGATTAGCAAGTGGATGAGGATCCATAAACCTATTATTCTATTTTCCAATAAATACACCTGTATCGCAAGCTAATGTTTAAACAAACCAAATAAGACATTAAGGCAAACAGAAAGAAGGGAAATAAAAAGACAAATATTTTTGTGTTTTTCTGAAAACGTTTTAGAAGTGCGGGATGAAAACGTGAGGCAAATGGCCAATAATAAAATTGCAAGAGATGCGAGTTTATGACAAGTACTTGGTAGGCTTGATGTAGAACCTCCCCGACAATGGCGCCGGAAATTCTTCCTGCTACTTCTTGAGATTGCATTGATTTTTCCCTTGAAGAGGAAAGGGTGATGCGGCAAAGTAGAGATAAGTATTTTCCTCAGTTGAGAATCGAGGTATCAATCTAGTAGGAGGCACAAGCAAATCTCCAAGATGTGAGTGACTTACAATCTCATAGATTTGTGCTCATCCAAGTACCTACAAGGGTTAGATAACATGCAAGGGTACAAGTATAGAACCAAGACATATGATCACCATCTTAAGAGAAATATCAAAGATTTGTCATAGAAAGGCTCAGGCCTTGCATGCATCTAGATGGAGTTCCTACTCCAACTTTGAGAAATCAATGATGTTCAATTCACCTCTCAAACGGCAAAACACTTTCTCATCAAGCGGTTTGGTGAATATATCCGCCAATTGCTTATCGGTACGAACATGCTTAAGATCGATGTCTCCTTTAGCAACATGATCCCGAATGAAATGATGACGAACTTCAATAGGCTTAGTCCAAGAATGTTGCACGGGATTGTGAGCAATCTTAATATCACTTTCATTATCACAAAGAAATGGAACATGTCTCCCATATATCCCATAGTCCTTAAGGGTTTGGGACATCCAAAGTAATTGAGCACAACATGATCCGGCGGCAATGTATTCCGCTTCGGTGGTGGATAAGGATACCAAGTTTTGTTTCTTGGAGGAGCAAGATACAAGAGATCTACCAAGAAATTTACAAGTACCCGAAGAGGAAAGGGTGATGCAGCAAAGTAGAGATAAGTATTTCCCCTCAGTTGAGAACCAAGGTATCAATCCAGTAGGAGGCACAAGCAAGTCTCCAATCTATGCACCTGCACAAACTAACAAATACTTCCACACAACGTGAAAAAGGGGTTGTTAGTCCCTTCACGGTCACGAACAAGGGTGAGATCTAATAGAGAGATATAAAACAAATAAAAAGTAAATAAAATGCACCAAAGTATTTTTGTGTTTTTGATTTTATAGATCTGGAAAATATATGATGGAAAATAGACCCGAGGGCCATAGGTTTCACTTGAGGCTTCTCTCTTGAAGAAAGCAAACGGTGGGTGAACAAATTAGTGTCGAGCAATTGATAGAAAAGCTGAAAGGATCGAGAAGAGGTGTCTAGAGGGGGCGGGGGTGATTAGACCCTCAACAAGCAAAAGTAGCAGTTTTTAAGTTCTTCAAGTTAAGGTGGAGTTTTAGCACAATTTTAAGCATTGGCAATACATTTCAAGAAAGCATGGCAAGAGGATAAGCAGCGGAAAGAGTAAAGATGCTAGTTGCAAGAAAGTAAAGGGATGGGATGGGAGTGTGAAAACGCAATGAAGACTCGGAGATTTTTGGCATGGTTCCGATAGGTGGTGCTATCGTACATCCACGATGATGGAGACTTCAACCCATGAAGGGTAACAGTTGCGTGAGTCCATGGAGGGCTCCACCCTTAAAGGTTTCATGAAGAAGCAACCTTGTCTATCCCACCATGGCCATCTCCCATGAAGGACTTGCCTCACTCGGGTAGATCTTCACGAAGTAGGCGATGTCCTTGCCCTTACAAACTCCTTGGTTCAACTCCACAATCTTGTCGGAGGCTCCCAAGTGACACATAACCAATCTAGGAGACACCACTCTCCAAAAGGTAGTAGATGGTGTGTTGATGATGAACTCCTTGCTATTGTGCTTGAAATGATAGTCTCCCCAACACTCAACTCTCTCACACGGATTTGGCTAGGGTGGAAAGAATAATTGAGTGGAAAGCCACGTGGGGAAGGCTAGAGATCAAGATTCTAGTGGTAGGATCGGAATATCTTGGTCTCAACACATAAGTAGGTCGTTCCCTCTCAGAAAATGAGTAGTGGAAGTGTAGGCACATTCTGGTGGCTCTCTCTCAAATGGAGATGGGGGTGGATGGGTATATATAGCCTCCACACAAAATCCAACCGTTATACACATTTGACTCAACTCGGTCAGACCGAATAGATAACTTGGTGAGACCGATTTAGTTCAAAATGTGAACGTTAGGAATCTCGGTGGGACTGACATGATCAACTCGGTGGGACCGATGTGCAAGGTATAGGGAAAAACCTCATCTTGGTGAGACCGATTGGATGAACTCGGTGAGACCAATTCCAGCAATGAGCAAACAGAGAGTTGGTCACGCAAACTCGGTGGGACCGATTGCACATTACAAAGGGAAACCGCGAGTTTGCAATGCCATCTCGGTGAGACCGATATCCATATAGGTGTGACCAAATTATCTAGGGTTTCTGGTAGTGGCTATGTCAAATGAACTCAGTGGCGCCGGATAGATCAAATCGGTGGGCCCAAGTTTGACTTTAGGTTTTGGACATATTTGGAGTGGGAAAATGGTTGAGGGTTTTGGAGCAATATTACTAAGCACTTTGAGCAAATAAACCATTAAGCAACACCTCATCCCCTTTTAATAGTATTGGCTTTCCTATGGACTCAATGTGATCTTGGATCACTAAAATGAAAATGAAGAGTCGTGAGTGTTGGAAATATGCCCTAGAGGCAATAACAAAAGGATTATTATTATATTTCTTCGTTCATGATAGTTGTCTTTTATTCATGCTATAATTGTATTATCCGGAAATCGTAATACATGTGTGAATACTTAGACCACAACATGCCCCTAGTGAGCCTCTAGTTGACTAGCTCGTTGATCAACAGATAGTCATGGTTTCCTGACTATGGACATTGGATGTCGTTGATAACGGGATCACATCATTAGGAGAATGATGTGATGGACAAGACCCAATCCTAAGCATAGCACAAAGATCGTGTAGTTCATTTGCTAGAGCTTTTCCAATGTCAAGTATCTTTTCCTTAGACCATGAGATCGTGTAACTCCAGGATACCATAGGAGTGCTTTGGGTGTACCAAACGTCACAACGTAACTGGGTGACTATAAAGGTGCACTACAGGTATCTTTGAAAGAGTCTGTTGGGTTGAAACGGATCGAGACTGGGATTTGTCACTCCGTATAACGGAGAGGTATCACTGGGCCCACTCGGTAGTGCATCATCATAATGAGCTCAAAGTGACCAAGTGTCTGGTCACGGGATCATGCATTACGGTACGAGTAAAGTGACTTGCCGGCAACGAGATTGAACGAGGTATTGGGATACCGACGATCGAATCTCGGGCAAGTAACATACCATCTAACAAAGGGAATAGTATACGGGGTTGCTTGAATCCTCAACATCGTGGTTCATCTGATGAGATCATCGAGGAGTATGTGGGAGCCAACATGGGTATCCAGATCCCGCTGTTGGTTATTGACCGGAGAGCCGTCTCGGTCATGTCTGCATGTCTCCCGAACCCGTAGGGTCTACACACTTAAGGTTCGGTGACGCTAGGGTTGTATGAATATGAGTATGCAGCAAACCGAAAGTTGTTAGGAGTCCCGGATGAGATCCTGGATGTCACGAGGAGTTCCGGAATGGTCCGGAGGTAAAGAATTATATATAGGAAGTGTTGTTTCGGCCATCGGGAAAGTTTCGGGGTCACCAGGTATTGTACCGGGACCATCGGAAGGGTCCCGGGGGTCCACCGGGTGGGGCCACCTATCCCGGAGGGGCCCGTGGGCTGAAGTGGGGAGGGAACCAGCCCCTGGTGGGCTGGTGCGCCCCCCACTTGGCCCCCCCTGCGCCTAGGGTTGGAAACCCTAGGGTGGGGGGGCGCATCACTTGCCTTGGGGGGCACTCCACCCCCTGGCCGCCGCCCCCCTTGGGAGATTCAATCTCCAGGGCCGGTGCCCCCTTGGGGGCCTATATAAAGGAGGGGGGAGGGAGGGCAGCCGCACCCTGAGTCTTGGCGCCTCCCTCCCCCTGCTAAACCTCTTCCTGCTCTCGCAGTTGCTTGGCGAAGCCCTGCCGGTGTCCTGCTGCATCCACCACCACGCCGTCGTGCTGCTGGATCTTCATCAACCTCTCCTTTCCCCTTGCTGGATCAAGACGGAGGAGACGTCACGCTGACCGTATGTGTGTTGAACGCGGAGGTGCCGTCCGTTCGGCGCTAGGATCTCCGGTGATAGGATCACGACGAGAACGACTCCCTCAGCCTCGTTCTCTTGAACGCTTCCGCACGCGATCTACAAGGGTATGTAGATGCATCTATCTCTCTCTCGTTGCTAGATGAACTCATAGATGGATCTTGGTGAATGTAGGAATTTTTTTATTTTATGCAACGCTCCCCAACAGTGGCATCATGAGCTAGGTCTATGCGTAGTTCTCTATTGCACGAGTAGAACACAAATCTATTGTGGGCGTAGATCTTGTCAACTTGCTTGCCACTACTAGTCTTTTCTTGTTTCAGCGGTATTGTGGGATGAAGCGGCCCGGACCGACCTTACACGTACGCTTACGTGAGACAGGTTCCACCGACTGACATGCACTAGTTGCAAAAGGTGGCTAGCGGGTGTCTGTCTCTCCTACTTTAGTTGGAGCGGATTCGATGAAAAGGGTTCTTATGAAGCGTAAATAGAAGTTGACAAAATCACGTTGTGGTTATTCGTAGGTAAGAAAACGTTCTTGCTAGAACCCAATTGCAGCCACGTAAAAGATGCAGCAACAATTGGAGGACGTCTAACTTGTTTTTGCAGCAATTGTCATGTGATGTGATATGGGCAGAAGTTGTGATGAATGATGAATGATATATTGTGATGTATGAGATCATGTTCTTGTAATAGGAATCACGACTTGCATGTCGATGAGTATGACAACCGGTAGGAGCCATAGGAGTTGTCTTAATTATTGTATGACCTGCGTGTCAATGATTTAACGCCATGTAATTACTTTACTTTATTGCTAAACCGTTAGCTATAGTAGTAGAAGTAATAGTTGGCGAGCAACCTCATGGAGGCACGATGATGGAGATCATGGTGTCATGCCGGTGACGAAGATGATCATGGAGCCCCGAAGATGGAGATCGAAGGAGCTATATGATATTGGCCATATCATGTCACTACTTTATATAATTGCATATGATGTTTATTATGTTTTATGCATCTTGTTTACTTAGAACGGCGGTAGTAAATAAGATGATCCCTTATAATAATTTCAAGAAAGTCTTCCCCCTAACTGTGCGCCGTTGCTAAAGTTCGTCGTTTCGAAGCACCACGTGATGATCGGGTGTGATAGATCCTTACGTTCACATACAACGGGTGTAAGACAGTTTTACACATGCATAAACACTTAGGGTTAACTTGACGAGCCTAGCATGTACAGACATGGCCTCAGAACAAAAGAGACCGAAAGGTCGAACATGAGTCATATGGAAGATACGATCAACATGGAGATGTTCACCGATGATGACTAGTCTGTCTCACGTGATGATCGGACACGGCCTAGTCGACTCGGATCGTGTAACACTTAGATGACTAGAGGGATGTCAAATCTGAGTGGGAGTTCATTAAATAATTTGATTAGATGAACTTAATTATCATGAACTTAGTCTAAAATCTTTAAAAAATATATGTCTTGTAGATCAAATGGCCAACGCTCATGTCAACATGAACTTCAACGCGTTCCTAGAGAAAACCAAGCTGAAATATGATGGCAACAACTATTCTGACTGGGTCCGGAACCTGAGGATCATCCTCATAGCAGCCAAGAAGGAATATGTCCTAGAAGGACCGCTAGGTGAAGTACCCATCCCAGAGAACCAAGACGTTATGAACGCTTGGCAGTCACGTGCTGATGATTACTCCCTCGTTCAGTGCGGCATGCTTTACAGCTTAGAACCGGGGCTCCAAAAGTGTTTTGAGAAACATGGGGCATATGAGATGTTCGAGGAGCTGAAAATGGTTTTTCAAGCTCATGCCCGGGTCGAGAGATTTGAAGTCTCCGACAAGTTCTATAGTTGTAAGATGGAAGAAAATAGTTCTGTCAGTGAGCACATACTCAAAATGTCTGGGTTGCACAACCGCCTGTCCCAGCTGGAGATCAACCTCCCGGACGAGGCGGTCATTGACAGAATCCTTCAGTCGCTCCCACCGAGCTACAAGAGCTTTCTGATGAACTACAATATGCAGGGGATGGTGAAGACCATTCCTGAAGTATTTTCAATGCTGAAGTCAGCAAAGGTTGAAATCAAGAAAGAACATCAAGTGTTGATGGTCAATAAGACCACTAAGTTCAAGAAGGGCAAGGGTAAGAAGAACTTCAAGAAGGACGGCAAGGATGTTGCCGCGCCTGGTAAGCCAGTTGCCGGGAAGAAGTCAAAGAATGGACCCAAGCCTGAGACTGAGTGCTTTTATTGCAAAGGGAAGGGTCACTGGAAGCGGAACTGCCCCAAATACTTAGCGGACAAGAAGGCCGGCAACACTAAAGGTATATGTGATATACATGTAATTGATGTGTACCTTACCAGTACTCGTAGTAACTCCTAGGTATTTGATACTGGTGTTGTTGCTCACATTTGTAACTCACAGCAGGAGTTGCGGAGTAAGCGGAGACTGGCGAAGGACGAGGTGACGATGCGTGTCGGGAATGGTTCCAAGGTCGATGTGATCGCCGTCGGCACGCTACCTCTACATTTACCTACGAGATTAGTTTTAAACCTCAATAATTGTTATTTAGTGCCAAGTTTGAGCATGAACATTGTATCTGGATCTCGTTTAATACGAGATGGCTACTCATTTAAATCCGAGAATAATGGTTGTTCTATTTATATGAGAGATATGTTTTATGGTCATGCCCCGATGGTCAATGGTTTATTCTTAATAAATCTCGAATGTAATGTTACACATATTCATAGTGTGAATACCAAAAGATGTAAAGTTGATAACGATAGTCCCACATACTTGTCGCACTGCCGCCTTGGTCACATTGGTGTCAAGCGCATGAAGAAGCTCCATGCTGATGGACTTTTAGAGTCTCTCGATTATGAATCATTTGACACATGCGAACCATGCCTCATGGGCAAAATGACAAAGACTCCATTCTTCGGAACAATGGAGCGAGCAAACAAGTTATTGGAAATCATACATACTGATGTGTGTGGTCCGATGAGCGTTGAGGCTGGTGGAGGATATCGTTATGTTCTCACTCTCACTGATGACTTAAGTAGATATGGGTATGTCTACTTGATGAAACACAAGTCTGAGACCTTTGAAAAGTTAAAGGAATTTCAGAATGAAGTAGAGAATCAACGTGACCGAAAGATAAAATTCTTACGATCGGATCGTGGAGGAGAATATTTAAGTCACGAATTTGGTACACACTTAAGGAAATGTGGAATCGTTTCACAACTCACGCCGCCTGGAACACCTCAGCGTAAGGGTGTGTCCGAATGTCGTAATCGCACTCTATTGGATATGGTGCGATCTAGGATGTCTCTTACCGATTTACCGCTATAATTTTGGGGATACGCTCTAGAGACAGCTACATTCACTTTAAATGGGGCACTGTCTAAATCCGTTGAGATGACACCGTATGAATTATGGTTTGGGAAGAAACCTAAGCTGTCGTTTCTAAAAGTTTGGGGATGCGATGCTTATGTCAAGAAACTTCAACCTGAAAAGCTCGAACCCAAGTCGGAAAAATGCGTCTTCATAGGATACCCCAAGGAAACCATTGGGTATACCTTCTACCTTAGATCCGAAGGCAAGATCTTTGTTGCCAAGAACGAATCCTTTCTGGAAAAAGAGTTTCTCTCGAAAGGAGTAAGTGGGAGGAAAGTAGAACTCGATGAAGTACTACCTCTTGAACCGGAAAGTAGTGCAGCTCAGGAAAATGTTCCTGTGGTGCCTACACCGACTGGAGAGGAAATTAATGATGATGATCAAGGTACTTCGGATCAAGTTGCTACTGAACTTCGTAGGTCCACGAGGACACGTTCCATACCAGAGTGGTATGGCAACCCTGTCCTGGAAATCATGTTGTTAGACAATGGTGAACCTTCGAACTATGAAGAAGCGATGGCGGGCCCAGAATCCAACAAATGGCTAGAGGCCATGTAGTCCGAGATAGAATCCATGTATGAAAACAAAGTATGGACTTTGACTGACTTGCCCGATGATCGGCGAGCGATAGAAAACAAATGGATCTTTAAGAAGAAGATAGACGCGGATGGTAATGTCACCATCTATAAAGCTCGACTTGTTGCTAACGGTTATCGACAAGTTCAAGGGGTTGACTATGATGAGACTTTCTCTCCCGTAGAAAAGCTTAAGTCCGTCCGAATCATGTTAGCAATTGCCGCATACTATGATTATGAGATATGGCAGATGGACGTCAAAACAGCATTCCTTAACGGTTATCTTAAGGAAGAGCTATATATGATGCAGCCGTAAGGTTTTGTCGATCCTAAGAATGCTAACAAAGTATGCAAGCTCCAGCGATCCATTTATGGGCTGGTGCAAGCATCTCGGAGTTGGAACATTTGCTTTGATGAGATGATCAAAGAGTTTGGGTTTATGCAGACTTATGGAGAAGCCTGCGTTTACAAGAAAGTGAGTGGAAGCTCTGTAGCATTTCTCATATTATATGTAGATGACATACTTTTGATGGGAAATGATATAGAATTCTTGGACAGCATTAAGGCCTACTTGAATAAGTGTTTTTCAATGAAGGACCTTGGAGAAGCTGCTTACATATTAGGCATCAAGATCTATAGGGATAGATCGAGATGCGTCATAGGTCTTTCACAAAGAACATACCTTGATAAGATTTTGAAGAAGTTCAAAATGGATCAGTCCAAGAAAGGGTTCTTGCCTGTATTGCGAGGTGTGAGATTGAGCTCGGCTCAATGCCCGACCACGGCAAAAGATAAAGAAGAGATGAGTGTCATCCCCTATGCCTCAGCCATAGGATCTATTAGGTATGCCATGCTGTGTACCAGACCTGATGTAAACCTTGCCGTAAGTTTGGTAGGAAGGTACCAAAGTAATCCCGGCAAGGAACACTGGACAACGGTCAAGAATATCCTGAAGTACCTGAAAATGACAAAGGACATGTTTCTCGTTTATGGAGGTGACGAAGAGCTCCTCGTAAAGGGTTACGTCGACGCTAGCTTCGACACAGATCTGGATGACTCTAAGTCACAAACCGGATATGTGTATATGTTGAATCGTGGAGCAGTGAGCTGGTGCAGTTGCAAGCAGATCGTCGTGGCGGGATCTACATGCGAAGCGGAGTACATGGCAGCCTCGGAGGTAGCGCATGAAGCAATATGGATGAAGGAGTTCATCATCGACCTAGGAGTCATACCCAATGCGTCGGGGCCAATCACTCTCTTCTGTGACAACACTGGAGCTATTGCCCTTGCCAAGGAGCCCAGGTTTCACAAGAAGACCAGGCACATCAAGCGTCGTTTCAACTCCATCCATGAAAATGTTCAAGATCCGTTGACTAAACCTCTTTCGCGAGCAAAACATGATCAACACCAGAACTCTATGGGTGTTCAATTCATCACAATGTAACTAGATTATTGACTCTAGTGCAAGTGGGAGACTGTTGGAAATATGCCCTAGAGGCAATAATAAAAGGATTATTATTATATTTCTTTGTTCATGAAAGTTGTCTTTTATTCAGGCTATAATTGTATTATCCGGAAATCGTAATACATGTGTGAATACTTAGACCACAACATGTCCCTAGTGAGCCTCTAGTTGACTAGCTCGTTGATCAACAGATAGTCATGGTTTCCTGACTATGGACATTGGACGTCATTGATAACGGGGTCACATCATTAGGAGAATGATGTGATGGACAAGACCCAATCCTAAGCATAGCACAAAGATCGTGTAGTTCGTTTGCTAGAGCTTTTCCAATGTCAAGTATCTTTTCCTTAGACCATGAGATCGTGTAACTCCCGGATACCGTAGGAGTGCTTTGGGTGTACCAAACGTCACAACGTAACTGGGTGACTATAAAGGTGCACTACAAGTATCTCCGAAAGAGTCTGTTGGGTTGACACGGGTCGAGACTGGGATTTGTCACTCCGTATAACGGAGAGATATCACTGGGCCCACTCGGTAGTGCATCATCATAATGAGCTCAAAGTGACCAAGTGTCTGGTCACGGGATCATGCATTACGGTACGAGTAAAGTGACTTTCCGGCAACGAGATTGAACGAGGTATTGGGATACCGACGATCGAATCTCGGGCAAGTAACATACCGTCTGACAAAGTGAATAGAGTACGGGGTTGCTTGAATCCTCGACATCGTGGTTCATCTGATGAGATCATCGAGGAGTATGTGGGAGCCAACATGGGTATCCAGATCCCGCTGTTGGTTATTGACCAGAGAGCCGTCTCGGTCATGTCTGCATGTCTCCCGAACTCGTAGGGTCTACACACTTAAGGTTCGGTGACACTAGGGTTGTATGAATATGAGTATGCAGCAAACCGAAAGTTGTTCGGAGTCCCGGATGAGATCCCGGACGTCACGAGGAGTTCCGGAATGGTCCAAAGGTAAAGAATTATATATAGGAAGTGCTGTTTCGGCAATTGGGAAAGTTTCGGGGTCACCCGGTATTGTACCGAGACCACCGGAAGGGTCCCGGGGGTCCACCGGGTGGGGCCACCTATCCCGGAGGGCCCCGTGGGCTGAAGTGGGGAGGGAACCAGCTCCTGGTGGGCTGGTGCGCCCCCCACTTGGCCCCCCCTGCGCCTAGGGTTGGAAACCCTAGGGTGGGGGCGCATCACTTGCCTGGGGGCACTCCACCCCCCTGCCCCCCCCCTTGGGAGATTCAATCTCCAGTGCCGGTGCCCCCCCTGGGGGCCTATATAAATGAGGGGGGAGGGAGGGCAGCCGCACCCTGAGTCTTGGCGCCTCCCTCCCCCTGCTAAACCTCTTCCTGCTCTCGCAGTTGCTTGGCGAAGCCCTACCGGAGTCCTGCTGCATCCACCACCACGCCGTCGTGCTGCTGGATCTTCATCAACCTCTCCTTTCCCCTTGCTGGATCAAGACGGAGGAGACGTCACGCTGATCGTACGTGTGTTGAACGCGGAGGTGCCGTCCGTTCGGCGCTAGGATCTCCGGTGATAGGATCACAACGAGAACGACTCCCTCAACCCCGTTCTGTTGAACGCTTCCGCACGCGATCTACAAGGGTATGTAGATGCATCTCTCTCTCTCGTTGCTAGATGAACTCATAGATGGATCTTGGTGAACGTAGGAAATTTTTTATTTTATGCAACGTTCCCCAACATTGAGCCTTTACCAACTTTGTCCTTAGCATTTTGAAGCGGTTCCACATTCTCTTCTCCTTGCCACGCTATTATTGAACTCATCTGAAATACACTCGATAAAAGTATTAGTCCAACAAGAGATATATTGTCATTAATTACCAAAATCACCCAGGTAGCACTTGTGCTTTCGATCTCCCCCTTTTTGGTAATTGATGACAAACATACATCAAAGATTTAGATAAAGATATGAAGAGTAACCTAGTCTCTATCACGTAATGTGATAGATAATGCATTGAAGGAGATGGGTATAAGACCCATAATATGATTGTTCAAAGTGGTAACCTAGTCTTTGTGATCGGAGATCCTGTGAATTAGATGTGGAAGACATGTTGTTGGTCAACTGAGAGGAGAGCATCCTTACAGTTTATAATACCACTCCATGAAGATGCATACTCTCGTAATCTGCATGGCAGGTTGATGTATATCTTAATGTGTTCTAAGCAGCTTATTTAAGTAGAGATGTTGTTCCACAGAACATCTTTTGCAGAACACACCTATATGAGTCTGATTATTAAACGTCGCAATCTACGATACTAGTGTGCTCTCTATTAAATTCATGAAAGGTCTCAGAGTATGACGCATAAGCTCCACCCGCGGAGAAGTCGTACGGTAGCCCAGTATCACTCAACACTTTGTGTGAAGCTAGATTCACAGAAAATTTGTAGTTCAAGGCTCAGTCCACTGTTCAAGTTTCTTACTAGTGTAGCATAGAGTTCTAGGTGGAATTTCAACTTAACAGTATCCAGTGTAGTATATAAACAATGTTTTGGAACCAAAGGCAAATTTTGTGTGCCTTTCGGATCTGGTGGGGGATTGCTAGAATTTAGTCGATTATGTGCCAGCCCAATAGCAGTTTTCACAATTCCTAATAAACCCTAGAGGTCCACTCTGCCCATTCGTGCAAGATAAGAGGTGGGGCTAAAAATTTAGTCCTAAATTGCAAGTTTGGTGGGAGTTGGACCTCCTTATAAGGGAGGATGTTTCCTCACATGTATGAGCATGAGAACAAGAGAGACAATCACGCGCACTTCTCCTCCATCGCTCACCTCGCCAGGCCACGCCTCGTCATGACGTGCCGCGGGTTGCGGGAATGAGCCGATCTGTTGTCTAAATTTTTGTTGCGCACGACTGGTATACGAAAGATCACACGGAAGTTAAAAAGATTTTTGCTATAGTGGAGACTGAATGCGAACGACGCATCCCTCCGGTTGCTGGCTGTTCACTTCCTCTCCCTCTCTTCGTTTCACCTTCCATCGTTGCCTGCTCGCCTGCTTCTCCTGTGCCTATAAAAGAGAGGTCACTCCTCTCCAAAGGGACACACCAGAATATCATCTTCCTCTCGCCACTGAGTTCCTGAGCACTGAGCTGCTGCTACGATCTTCCCCATCCTGGGCTTGCGGCATGCACCGCAGGTCGGGACAGTAGGCCTCTGAAATCCCACCTCTTTGAGTCCTGTACGTGAGATGGGTGACAAGGTTTTTGGGGAAGCGCTGTGCGCGACTACTGACTTGTTCATCACGGACGCCCTGGACGACGATGACCATTTCCCTAACAATGACTTCTTCCCCGACGTCGACAATCTCTTCGACAAGATGGCTGGCGAGGATGTCGACCCCAAGATCAGTGCTTCTGCCGCTGCTCCGTACGTCTTCATGTTCTTTCTATTTAAGATCCTGACACAATTTCTTGTTCTAGCCTTTGTTCTACATATGTTCTGTCCTAGTTCACATGTGCAGATGCTTTTTGCCTTCACTTTGCTAGATTACATGTCTTGTTTCATCTCTACTATAATATTCATGTTTTATCTACTATTTCTGTTAATAAAATCATATGGTAAATTACTCATATTTCCAGCAATCAAAAACCTTATTATATGCAATTTACCCCAAGTGGTTTTGTTGTTTTCACGAGGCCTCCTATGTTTGAGGGTGTGCATTATAAGAGGTGGCGTGTGAGAGTTTTTCTATGGTTTCAAACCATGAGCTACTACGACAACACTCTTGGCAAACCCGAGGGAGTTCTCGATCCTCAGCAGGAACAAGCTTTTCAAAAAACTGATACATTGTTTAAGGCTGCTCTCTTGGGTGCTCTTGGTGAGAAGATAGTTGATGCTTATGCATCAATTGATAATGGTAAAGATATGCGGGACACACTCGGGGCCAAGTTTGGGGTCTTCCATGTTGGCACTGAGTTGTATCATGGAACAATTCTATGACTACAGGATGACTGATGAGCAATTCGTTGTTGAGCAATCTCACGAGATACAGTCATTTTCTAAAGAACTTGAGCACTTCAATTATATGTTACCAGACAAGTTTTTTGCCGGAGGCATCGTCACTAAGCTTCCTCTCTCGTGGAGGAACTTTGCTACCTCTCTGAAGCATAAGAGGCAGGAGATTTCTGTTCCGGATATCATTGATACTCTTGATGTGGAAGAAAAGTCGAGAGCAAAAGACATACGTGCTCAAGGTATTGAGGGAGGTTTCTAGTGCCAATCTGGTACACAAAGAAAACTTTCATCCCCACAGGTCCAAGAACAAGAGCAAGTTTGATGGTAAAGGAAAGTTTGATAGGAGAAACAAGGTTTCGCAGCACACCAACTTCAAGAAGAAGACTGACAAGAACAAAAGAATTTATCATGTGTGCGGAGATCCTGATCATTGGGCTCCTAGTTGCCCCAACCATTATGACAAGCGTCAATATGGGAAAGAAGGCAAGACCGCTAATATTGTCATTGGTGACATTGACATGAAGGATGTTGGGTATGATGGCGGAAGTCCTGATGTTAGTGGTACTTTGTCGTTTTTGTTTGGAAATTACTTGTCTTGTTGTTTGAATCTTGAATCAAATGTTCTTTGAATGACCATATTTATGATGTGCTATGTAAATTTTAATAGATAATTTTAGATTCCGGTTAATGTCCAAAAGAATGTACAAAAATTGCACGATGGGACGAACTATTTTTCAAATGGATCATTCCAAGGACGGTAATCAATGCAAATCTTAAGGTTCAACTATGACGACTGCAGTTTTGTGGCGCTAGTCCTTTAAGGCAACGTCTACCAAGACTTTTTGACTATCCTCGACAAGGTTGACCCGACTCTGATACGAGAGCAACAACAACAATGCATCAACGGCTCATCCGGACGCGACAGTTGTCATTCGATGGTCGAGAGATCTTGATGTAATTTTTATTTTATTTTGGGGGTGTATTATGTTTCTTGCTAACCTTTTGTTTAGAAAAAATATGTAATACTGTAAGAGGACCAACAACCCATTACTCTTGGCCAAAACGATTTGCGAGTGATCAAGTTTCAAGAAACTGAAAAGTTGGCCACGCAATCCAAGGGAGCCGGTCCCTATCGGGACAGCGCCCGCAAGCGCCAAACTTTCGGGCGGGAAACCATGCGCCACATGTAGGCACCGCTGCAATCATCGATACCGCGGCCACACCCGCGTATGTGCCGCCACGCAGATACCGCGATCTTCGAAAGATTAGGAGCCAACAGATTAGACTGGTCATAGCGGGAGTAACATAGGTAGTAACATAGATGCCACGTAAGCAAAAATGATGATGTGGCAAGTAGTTAATGAGGAGAGAGGCAAATAGAGTAACATAATATGTTACCATCACATAGCGGTTTCCAATGCATAATGAGTCTACAAAGTAATAAATGAAGGCAACTATGTTACCACACCTATGACACTACCCACTATGAAGGTAGTAACATAGACTAGTAACATATGTATGTTACTAGTCTAAGTTACTCCCCGCTATGACCAGCCTTAGGCAAGTCGTCGGCTTAACCATCTCCCGATTTTTCTCCCAGGTTTGGAATCCTCGTATTGATAATGACATGCTAAGCTAATTGATCTTCTACCGTAATAAATAGGCATGCCAATTGAGTTACGGAATTGCAGGAGCAGGAGTACACCACACTTTACGCTTTACGGGTGGAGTAGCTGATAGCTGTGATGTTTGTTTGGACACGCGTGGGGGAACGGAACCAAAACCGCCCGCCGACCGGCCGCGGAGCCGTGCGCCGTACTGCCAGCCGATCACGGCTGCGGCTGGCCGGACACGACGCGCTCCTCCCGCCAAAACGGACGCAACAGACCGCATTGATGGTCGTGAGCAAAGCAAGACGTCGTGTAACGACAAGGCCCGGATCGAACGCCACATACAAACCCTAGTCTAGTGCATGGAGAAACGAGACGGAACGGGACAAAGAGAGGCAGCCGCACGGCGCGAAGGCTCCGGAGCAGCCAGGCGTGGTGTAACGAAGACGACGCCAGTGAGCAAAACACGGAGGCTGGAGAACGGCGAGCAAAACACGGAGGCGGCTGGAGAACGGCGAAGCTCCTGACCGGACCTGAAAGACCAATCAAGGATCCAATGGTCGAAAACGAACGTGCACGCATGCATGCGCAGCCGGACCACCAGCAGGATGGCCGTGCATGCCACCTTCTTATCCTCATTTACAGTGCCCGTAACCGGGCGGAACAGATCTGCCGCAGACCGCCTGCGCCTGCGCCATGATGGAGATCTAATCTGAGCAGCAGGCGGGAAGGGGATAGAGGAGAGAGGCGAGGAAGAAAGGGATCGATCGACGCGAGGTAGGGGGGGAGGGCAGCGCGAGGCGTACGACGTCGCTCCACGCGGCGCGGCTCATCACGAGAAGTGGCGCGCGGGGGTACGGCCGGGCCCCGCTCTGGAACCACTCCCCCGAGGCCCGACACGGCGGCTGACGTGTTCTCTCCTCCCGGCGCCACTGCCCGCGTACAGACCGTGCCACTGTTGCACCTAGTGGTGCACGTCTCTTCGCCAGCCTAATCTCCCTGTCGTCTTATTTGCTTTGGCCTCTACTGTTTAGGATCATCTGGCCTCGTTTTACTCGGTTCATTGCATGGTGCATGCCAGCAGCCACCGCTCGTTCCAGGCCATCTCGAACTGAAATGTCTCCCCGTCCCCGGTCGCTCTCGGTGCGCTGCTCTGTGGCAGCCCGCCGCGTGTTTCAAGGGATAGTGCTCATCTCTTTCTGTAGCGATGCACGAGGTTCACGCCTTTGGAATTGACAGAACCGACACTGTGCGGTTCCGTCAGAGTCGGTAACACAGACGCACCGTGCTGCCATAAATCGGACAACCCGAGATGACTGTGGATAGCTGGGGCGCAGCAGCGCCAACATTAAGACCGGGGCCATGTTCATCTCTAAAATTCGGTGCGCCACTAACTAAGCTCGCGGATCGAGTCCACAGCGTTTCACATGCATCCTGACTAGTACTCCGTCGGTGCACTTCATCCTGCTCCCCGTACGTCTAAGCTAACTCCCATGCTTTATCACCTCTCTGTATTTTAGAGTTAAGAAAAGCTGCGTCAAAACACGACCGACACCGTCGGCTTGTAGTATATTTGCGTTAATTTCCTTCTACATAATGAACGCGAAACAGGTGCGTGCAAAATTTCAAACTCATAAGCATGAAACAAAGACACACTTTTTACAAGACAAGATTTAAAAGGCATAGCTAATTTGCCATTCGTACGTGGTACACGATCGCCACCATGCATGCTACGCGAAGGCTGGAGATGAGCTTGAACATTATGCACTTTTGATGGATCATGGATGGTCAGGGGGGATGGCAATGGCATGCGATCTGCCTAGAACACGCGAACAACTTGCCTAGCGGCCTAGCCGATAGAGGCTTCGCCAAGCACCTAGCTTTGGCTTAATTAGCAGTGACGTAGTATCCAGCAACAGCAAGCAAGGCACCTTTGCTTGGCTGGCTGGCTGGCTGGCTTTGCTCCCTACCTAGAGCCAGTCCCCTCATTCCCTGGCTACGCTCTAGCCAGCCCTTTTCATGCCGACCCGTTCGTTCTGAGCTCCACTTCCCTCCCTCCCCTTTGCATCTTGTCTCTCTTTTCCAATCTTTATCCCTGCATGCACCCACAGGTGTGACCGTGGCCGATCTGCAGCACGGCTTGATACACAAGGCTGGCCGGTGACAGTACAGAAGCGGTACTGCTGGTGACGCACACATGCATGCATACAGGCGCGCGGTTGCTTGCGCGGAGCTACGTTTCTGAAAAAATTCCGTCCTCATTGCACACATGCCCGGTTCTCCTTTGCTTCACGGATGTGTACGAGCAAGCGATCGGTGCATGCCGCGCCACCTTTCCTTTGCCTCTGGTTATGCGAATTCTCCTTTTTTTTTTGCTTTCTCCTGAGCCAAGTAACGACAGTACTGTTAGTCTGTTACTGTTACCACAACAGGACATGGCCGTGCTAGCACGTACTACGATGGTACCGCGCGAGTACGCACGGTTGTTTTTTCACGTGCAGCGGCGCACGGCGCGTGCATGCACGAGCACGATGGCTCTGCCGACCCGTCTAGTCCGTCGTCTGGATAAGCGCGCCTCCGTGTTCGCGTACCCCGGGCGGGAGCGGTGCGGTGGACGTGGACCGGGCACCGAACGAGGAGACGAGCCGTCCATATCTGCATCCAGGTACAGTGCTCCTTGCTGCTTTATTCAGAGTAGAGCCACAAGAGGCAATTGTGTTGTGTGCTCTTTATTCTTAGCTTAGCCATTTTGTTCCGTCGAGCTGGGGGAAATGCTTGCCCAGATTTGTTCGTGGCCACGTAAGGTGCCGCCAGCTGCGTCCCAGTACGGAGAACCACACTGGACATGGCTATTGAATTATTGGGTTCGTAGAATAGAATAGTTCGAATCTTGCAACTTTTAGATGTGTAGGACTTGTAGTCACACTTACAAGTACGAGGACTATATTTTGCATTTCATAAACTAATAGAGCGCATATGTCCCCGTCGACTAGGAATTAATTAATTTTCAATCGGTTTTAAAAAAGAGTCCAATGCAGCGAAACTTTCCGTCTAATCAAGTGTTAGAAGGAAGAGAGAGATTGTTGCAGAATATGATGAATGTATTATTGAGCCTCTAGGACGAATATATATTGAGTACAAGACTTGAAGGGCAAGAAGCCTCTCCTGAAGATAAGGCAGGGGATGGATTACAAATCCTAAACTACCAAATACAAATAACCCAAATATATCTCTAAGAGCATCTCCAGCCGCGCCCCCAACATGCCCTCCTCAGGCGATTTTTCCGCGCCGGCGCCGAAAAAACGCTCCAGTCGCGCCCCCAAGACGCCGAATTCCGCAGGCTCGGCCCGTTTTTGGACCCGGCAACCGCAGGCCGAACCCGGCGCACTGGGGGCGGGGGGGGGGGGGGGCGCTCGGGGGCTCCGACGATAGGGAAAAGCGCAACTGGGGCCACATTGTCAGGCGAAAAGTCAAGCCGACCGTCCAGATTCGCCTCCGACCCCCCGCACTCGGCCGCCACCCTGCCGATCCCGGCGCCGACCATCACCCACCACAATTAGATAGGCCATTTCCCACTGGAAAAGAGAAGAGGTTTCGCCGAGGCAGCCTCTCCACTGCCGTCTGGGAAACTTTTCGGTGTTCCGGCCGCGCAGGGGCTGTACACCGGCGGGTTTGCGCCCACCTCGCCCGCAACGTGTTCGGTGATTTGTCTTCCTAGCCCCGGCGATGGACTCGGATGACGAGGAGGCGCTCGCGGCGTTGCTGGAGGAGGAAGCCGAAGCCGACTACCAGGAAAAGGAGCATCTCATGGTGCTCGTCGGCCTGCTCGTGTGCAGTGAAAAGCCGTGGCGAGGTGGCTCCGCGTCGGGGCGGGTGTGATAACCCACAAGTATAGGGGATCGCAACAGTTTTCGTTAAGTAAGATTGTCGAACCCAACGAGGAGCTAAAGGTAGAACAAATATTTCCTCAAGTTCTATCGACCATCAATACAACTCTACACACGCTTGACGTTCGCTTTACCTAGAACAAGTATGAAACTAGAAGTACTTTGTAGGTGTTGTTGGATAGGTTTCCAAGAATATAAAGAGCACGTAAATATAAACTAGGGGCTGTTTAGAAAAAGATGCAATAAAGTAAGTATTAGTAGAGAGCTTTTTGTCACGAGAAAGTTATTTGTCCCTAGGCAGTCGATAACTAGATCGGTAATCACTATTGCAATTCTATTTGAGGGGGAGGCATAAGCTAACATACTTTCTCTACTTGGATCACATGCACTTATGATTGAAATTCTAGCAAGCATCCGCAACTACTAAAGATTCATTAAGGTAAAACCCAACCATAGCATTAAAGTCTCAAGTCCCCTTTATCCCATACGCAACAATCCCCTTACTCGGGTTTGTGTTTCAGTCACTCACGCAACCCGCTATAAGCGAATCATAAACATATTGCAAACCCTACAACAGGAATCCCTCACGCTTGCGCGACACGGAGGGCACCATAGGACAGCACCAATAATAAAACATGCAACTCAAACCAATCACGATCATCAATTAACCCATAGGACAAAACGGATCTACTCAAACATCATAAGATAGCCATACATCATTGGGAAATAATATATAGCGTTGAGCACCATGTTTAAGTAGAGATTACAGCGGGTAAGAGAAAGGTTACACCGCTGCATAGAGGGGGAAGAGTTGGTGATGAAGGCGGTGAAGTTGTTGGTGAAGATCGCGGTGATGATGATGGCCCCCGACGGCGTTCCGGCGCCACGGAAGCAAGGGGAAGAGAGCCCCCTTCTTCTTCTTCTTCCTTGACCTTCTCCCTAGATGGGAGAAGGGTTTCCCCTCTGGTCCTTGGCTCCCATGGCGTGGTAGGGGCGAGAGCCCCTCCGAGATTGGATATATCTCTCTTTTTCTGCGTTCTCAGATTCTACCCCTTCACAGTTTCTTTAATATCCGGAGTTCCGTAACTCCGATTGGGGTGAATCTTTCGCCCAGATTTTTTTTCATAAAATTAGCTTTCTTCTGGCAAAAGAAGGGCATCAACCGCTTTACGGGTGGCCCACGAGAGTGCCAGGCGCGCCCAGGGGGTGTGGGCGCGCCCCCCTGTCTCGTGGCCACCTCGGACACCGTTTTGCGTTGATTCTTCCTCCGGAAAATCCCAAATATTCCAAAATAATTCTCCGTCCGTTTTTATCCCGTTTGGACTCCGTTTGATATTGGTTTTCTGCGAAACATAAAACATGCAACAAACAGAAACTGACACTGGGCACTGGATCAATATGTTAGTCCCAAAAATAGTATAAAAAGTTGCCAAAAGTATATGAAAGTTGAAGAATATTGGCATGGAACAATCAAAAATTATAGATACGACGGATACGTATGAGCATCCCCAAGCTTAATTCCTGCTCGTTCTCGAGTAGGTAAATGATAAAAAAGATAATTTTTGATGTGGAATGCTACCTAGCATAATCTTGATCATATATCTAATCATGGCATGAATATTAAGACACGAGTGATTCAAAGCAATAGTCTATCATTTGACATAGAAAACAATAATACTTCGAGCGTACGAGTAAAGCAATCATGTATTTTCAAAACAACAAGGCCAAAGCAAGCTTATCCCTACAAAATGATACAGTTTGGCCATGCTTCATCTTCGTCACACAAAAATGCTCCCATCATGCACAACCCCGATGACGAGCCAAGCAATTGGTTCATACTTTTTAACGCGCTTCAGCTTTTTCAACCCTCACGCAATACATGAGCGCAAGCCATGGATATAGCACTATAGGTGGAATAGAATATAATGATGGAGGCTATGTGGAGAAGAAAAAAAGGAAGAAAGTCTCACCTCGACGCGGCTAATCAACGGGCTATGGATATGCCCATCAATTGATGTCAATGTGAGGAGTAGGGATTGCCATGCAACGGATGCACTAAGAGCTATAAATGTATGAAAGCTCAACAAAAGAAACTAAGTGGGTGTGCATCCAACTTGCTTGCTCATGAAGACCTAGGGCATTTGAGGAAGCCCATCGTTGGAATATACAAGCCAAGTTCTATAATGAAAATTCCCACTAGTATATGAAAGTGACAACATAGGAGACAATCTATATGAAGAACATGGTGCTAATTTGAAGCACAAGTGTGGAAAAAGGATAGTAACATTGCCCTTTTTCTTGTTCTTTTTTTTCTTTTTTTTTTCTTTTTGGGTGGGCTTCTTTGGCCCCTTTTTTATTTAGGCTTCTTTGGCCTTTTCCTTTTTTTCTTTTTTTCTTTTTTCTTTTTTTATGGGGCAATGCTCTATAATGATGATCATCACACTTTTATTTACTTACAACTTGATATTACAACTCGATACTAGAACAAAGATATAACTCTATATGAATGCCTCCGGCGGTGTACCGGGATGTGCAATGATCTAGCGTAGCAATGACATCAAAAATGGACAAGCCATGAAAACATCATGCTAGCTATCTTACGATCATGCAAAGCAATATGACAATAAATGCTCAAGTCATGTATATGATGATGATGGAAGTTGCATGGAAATATATCTCGGAATGGCTATGGAAATGCCATAATAGGTAGGTATGGTGGCTGTTTTGAGGAAGATATAATGAGGCTTATGTGTGATAGAGCGTATCATATCACGGGGTTTGGATGCACCGGCGAAGTTTGCACCAACTCTCCAGGTGAGAAAGGGCAATGCACGGTACCGAAGAGGCTAGCAATGATAGAAAGGTAAAAGTGCGTATAATCCATGGACTCACATTAGTCATAAAGAACTCATATACTTATTGCAAAAGTTTATTAGCCCTCGAAGAAAAGTACTACTACGCATGCCCCTAGGGGGATAGATTGTTAGGAAAATACCATCGCTCGTCCCCGACTGCCACTCATAAGGAAGACAATCAAAGAAACACCCCATGCTTCAAATTTGTCACACAGCGGTTACCATACGTGCATGCTACGGGACTTGCAAACCTCAACACAAGTGTCTCTACAATCCACAACCACCCACTAGCATGACTCTAATATCACCATCTTTATATCACAAAACTATTGCAAGGAATCAGACATATCATATTCAGCGATCTACAAGTTTATGTAGGATTTTATGACTAACCATGTAAATGACCAATTCCTGTCATCTCTCTAAATAGATATAAATGAAGCAAAAGAGTTTAATTCTTTCTACAAAAAATATGCCCACGCTCTAACAAATGTAAATGAAGCAAAAGAGCATTTTACAAATGGCGGTTTTCTATGTGAAGAGAAAGAGGCAATCCAAACTTCAAACGATATACGTGAAGCTCATGAAGCATTCTATAAAGCCATACTCAAAAGATTTAAATGAAGTGCAATGAGAATTCTATAAATCAACAAAGGGCTATCTCATACCAGCATGGTGCATAAAATAAAAATGAAAACTAAATGCAAAAGGCGCTCCAAGACTTGCACATAATGCATGAACGAAACGAATCCGAAAACATACCGATACTTGTTGAAGAAAGAGGGGATGCCTTCCGGGGCATCCCCAAGCTTAGACGCTTGAGTCTCCTTAAATATTTACTTGGGGTGCCTCGGGATCCCCAAGCTTGAGCTCTTGCCTCTCTTCCTTTTCCTTATACCGAGACCTCCTCGATTAGACACTTCATCCACACAAAACTTCAATAGAAAACTCGGTAAGATCCGTTAGTATAATAAAGCAAATCACTACTCTAAATACTATTGCAAACCAATTCATATTTTGTTTTTGCATTGTGTCGACTGTAATATAACTTTTTCCATGGCTTAATCCACTGATATAAATTAATGGATTCATCAAAACAAGCAAACTATGCATCAAAAACAGAATCTGTCAAAAACAGAACAGTCTGTAGCAATCTGAACATTCACCATACTTATGCTACTCCAAAAATTCTACCAAAATTAGAAAAAATAAACAAGTTGTACGGAAAGACAGTGCAAGAAGAATCAGAACCGTTTGACATTCCAGTTAAAAATGTAAAATCGAGCACTACAGCCAAAGTTTCTGTCCTGCACCATACAAACCAACAAGCATTGTAAACATCCTAAAGGCAAACCTTGGAACATTATTTTTATAATACAATGGAATTGTACAAGCGGATAATTATTTTTGATGAAAAGTTTCTGTAATCAAGATTCACAAAATTTCCATGAGCATGAACAAAGTTCAAGGAGCTCTCCCACTTCAACAATGCTTGTCTCTCTCACTTTCACTTTCCTTTTTGAAAAGTTTTTAGGTTCTCCTCTTTATTTTTTTTGTTTTTAAACTATATGAAAGCACTCAACAGAAATAAATGACTCTCTAAAACTTCCGGGTTGTCTCCCTGCCAACGCTTTCTTTAAAGCCATTAAGCTAGGCATATAGTGCTCAAGTAATGGATCCACCCGGATCCCAAGGTATATCAAAACCAATTTTAATTAACAATGATTTGTAATTTAGTAGTGAGCACAAAGTAACATATATCATGCAAAAACGAAGTCTAACTCTCTTCCTATGCATCGGCATGTCATAAAAGAACAATTCATACACACCAAGTAAAGCCAATGCATAGTATAAGCAGTTTCTTGCAATTCCATCGTGTTGGAAACATAAAGAGGCGGAGATGTAGTTCTCTCTCATAATAATTGCAAGTAGGAGCAGCAAGCACATGCATATTATATCTATCAAAATCATCATGTGCAACGGTAAAAGGCAACCCATCAATATAATCCTTAGTAAGCTCAAACTTCTCCGATATAGTGTAGTTGGGAGAATTCAAAAAGATAATAGGACTATCACGCGTGGGTGCAATAGCAACAATTTCATGTTTAACATAAGGAATTATAGCAATTTCATCTTCATAAGCATAATTCATATTGGCATCTTGGCCACAAGCATAGCAAGCATCATCAAAAGGGATATTTCAAACAAATTCAAGGGATCATAGCAATCATCATAGCAATCATACTTCGGTAAGCACGAAGGGGAATTAAACAATGTATGAGTTGAAGAGTTACTCTCATTAGAAGGTGGGCACGGGTAGCTAATCCGCTCTTCCTCCTTTTGTTCTTCGCTCTCCTCATCATCTTTTTCATCTAATGAGCTCACAGTTTCATCAATTTCTTCTTCCATAGCTTCCTACAAAATATTAGTCTCTTCTTGGACAGCGGAGACTTTCTCAATAAATGCATTAATATTGTAATTGTATCCATAATTTTCATAGCAATATCTAAGTATAGCAAGATTTTGAGGCCTATAAACATCATCATCTAAAGCTTCATACTTTTCAAACAAAGATTCAATTTCATAAGCAGCCTTAAAAGCAACAAATTCTTCTATTTGTTCCACATCATAGTAATCATATATACCATTAGCATAAGAAGCTAAGGTTTCATTATCATTAAATTTGCATGAAAAGGGAAGGTGTGGAGCCTTCATCCTAGAGCACCAGGTAATATCATATCTCAAGCATAGATCCCGAGCATACCAACGCAACATAATAAATTGATCCCATAATAGTTTCGCTTTTTGTGTCGAGCGACAATACCTAAAGTATTCACGTTGATCCAACATGTCTCCCATTATAAAGTTGAATGGGGTTTTCTCAGGATTATCAAAGTAGTACATAATATCTTTCACATAATGAGAATCGGGGGTTTTAGGAGTTACCCCATCTCCATGAGTAGCAAGTACACCTAATTGTTTTGGTATTTTGTGTTCCATAACCATAACTAAATATAGAGAACAACTAAGAACAGCAAAAAAAAATACTTAGTGATAAAGCAAACAAGCACATACGAGAATATTCACCCCACGCTATGACTCACCGACAACGGCGCCAGAAAAAGGTCTTGATAACCCACAAGTGTAGGGGATCGCAACAATTTTTGATAAGTAAGAGTGTCAAACCCAACGAGGAGCTAAAGATAGAACAAATATTCCCTCAAGTTCTATCGACCATCGATACAACTCTACGCACGCTTGACGTTCGCTTTACCTAGAACAAGTATGAAACTAGAAGTACTTTTTAGGTGTTGTTGGATAGGTTTGCAAGAATATAAAGAGCACGTAAATATAAACTAGGGGCTGCTTAGAAAAATATGCAATAAAGTAAGTATTAGTAGAGAGCTTTTTGTCACGAGAAAGTTATTTGTCCCTAGGCAATCGATAACTAGACCGGTAATCACTATTGCAATTCTATTTGAGGGAGAGGCATAAGCTAACATACTTTCTCTACTTGGATCATATGCAGTTATGATTGGAACTATAGCAAGCATCCGCAACTACTAAAGATTCATTAAGGTAGAAGCCAACCATAGCATTAAAGTATCAAGTCCCCTTTATCCCATACGCAACAATCCCCTTACTCCGGTTTGTGTTTCAGTCACTCACGCAACCCACTATAAGCGAATCATAAACATATTGCAAACCCTACAGCGGGAATCCCTCACGCTTGCGCGACACGGAGGGCACCATAGGACAGCACCAATAATAAAACATGCAACTCAAACCAATCACGATCATCAATTAACCCATAGGACAAAACGGATCTACTCAAACATCATAAGATAGCCATACATCATTGGGAAATAATATATAGCGTTGAGCACCATGTCTAAGTAGAGATTACAGCGGATAAGAGAGAGGTTACACCGCTTCATAGATGGGGAAGAGTTGGTGATGAAGACGGTGAAGTTGTTGGTGAAGATCGCGTGGATGATGATGGCCCCCAGTGGCGTTCCGGCGCCACCGGAAGCAAGGGTGAGAGAGCCCCCCTTCTTCTTCTTCTTCCTTGAACTTCTCCCTAGATGGGAGAAGGGTTTCCCCTTTGGTCCTTGGCTCCCATGGCGTGGTAGGGGCGAGAGCCCCTGTGAGATTGGATCTATCTCTCTGTTTTTGTGTTCTTAGATTCTACCCCTTCACCGTTTCTTTAATATCTAGAGATCCGTAACTCCGATTGGGGTGAATCTTTCGCCCAGATTTTTTTCATAAAATTAGCTTTCTTGTGGCAAAAGAAGGGCATCAACTGCCTTACGGGTGGCCCACGAGAGTGCCAGGCGCGCCCAGGGGGTGTGGGCGCGCCCCCTGTCTCGTGGCCACCTCGGACACCGTTTTGCGTTGATTCTTCCTCCGGAAAATCCCAAATATTCCAAAATAATTCTCCGTCCGTTTTTATCCCGTCTGGACTCCGTTTGATATTGGTTTTCTGCGAAACATAAAACATGCAACAAACAGAAACTTACACTGGGCACTGGATCAATATGTTAGTCCCAAAAATAGTATAAAAAGTTGCCAAAAGTATATAGAAGTTGAAGAATATTGGCATGGAACAATCAAAAATTATAGATACGACGGAGACGTATCAGGGTGAAAGCAAAGAACCAGCATCGTCTGGAAGGCTACTGTATGATCTACTCCGACTACTTCGCCGACGCTCTACTGCACGACGAGAAAACATTTCGGCGTCGTTATCGGATGAGCCGAAAGCTTTTCCTCAGGATTGTGAATTCCATCCGGGAGTTCGACAGCTACTTCAAGTGCAATAAGGATTGCACTGGCACACTTGGATTCACCTCAATCCAGAAGTGCACGACAGCTATGAGGATGCTTGCATACGGAGCTCTCGGCGATTCATTCGACGATTATGGGCGCATGGCCGAGTCCACCACCATTGTGTGTTTCTACAAGTTCTGCAGGGCAGTGGTGGTAGTGTTTGGACCGCAATACTTGCGAACACCCAATGCGGAAGACACTACTCGGATCCTAGCACAGAATGCAGCAAGAGGATTTCCTGGGATGCTTGGAAGCATCAACTGCATACATTAGAAATGGAAGAACTGTCCATTTGCTTGGTAGGGGTTGTACAAAGACGCCAAAGGCGGTTGCAGTGTGGTACTTGAGGAAGTGGCCACAGAGGACCTCCAGATTTGGCACTCGTTCTTTGGGATGCCAGGAACTCACAATGACATCCTGCAGTGCTCCCCTGTCTTTGCCAAGCTTGTTGAAGGTCATTCTCCTCCGGTGAACTTCGAGGTCAATGGGCGGAACTACAACAAGGGGTACTACCTAGCTGATGGCATCTATCCGAGATGGTCGACATTTGTGAAGACTATCTCAAACCCTGTGCCAGGAGGCAAGAATGACTTCTTTGCGAAGGTTCAGGAGGCTTGTAGGAAGGATGTCGAGCGGGCATTTGGTGTGCTCCAATCTCGATTTGCTATTGTTCGGTACCGTGCTCAGACCTGGTCCAAAGATCAAATGTGGGAGATCGTGACTTGCTGTGTCATCTTGCACAACATGATCATTGAGAGCGAGCAGGAAGTGCCAGTGTTTGACACAGAACCATATTACAGGCAGGGTCTTCTTGCCCAAGTTGATCACCCGCTACCGGCAACCTGGACTGCCTACCTCAATATGCGTCCGGAGATCCGAGACCCACAGGTGCATCAAGAACTGCAACAAGATCTGGTGGAGCACCTATGGAGGCTCAAGGGCGATGCCGGGAACGACATGTGAGGAAATATGAGTTTTTATTTGTTGAACTATATAATTTGTATTGAACTATTTGTTGTTGAACTATTTGATTTCTATTGATTTTCTGTGATGAACTATGAAGACAAAACATGCCGAACCACGCCAAACTATGTGATGATGAAAGTACATATAGTCCCCATGTATGGTTTTGGTAATTAAATGACAATCCTAATGGACTAATGTTTGCATTGAGATATACATTTGAAGGAAAGTTACATTTGCAATGCATGAAGAATATTGGATGAATTGATGGATGAAATCCATCAACATAAATTTATGCATTGAGACTTGATAATGAATGATAATTCCTATGAAGAAACAATGAAATCAAGTTATATAGGAAGGTTTGTTCCATGGGTGATGCAAGGAGATTGAATGGATTCAGAATGAATGCTATATACATATAGTTGTGCATCAAGATTAATCATGGAGCAAAGATAAATGTTGACCAAGATGAAGATCGAAGATTGAATTCAAAGATGGTCAACACACAAGCGCAAATCATGTGGTATGGTTAGAATTTGTCAACTGCGCTTTGTGTACTAACCCATTCTATGTTTTTTCTATGTCTGACTAGGTTAGGTGAGTCTCATGGACTTACATCAAGAGAAAAATTTCAAGTGCCCATGAGAGGATGACATCAAGTGATGATGATCATGGTTTACAAGGGCAAGTTCAAGATAGGCAGTCTGGAGAATTACATGCTTGAAGCTTGAATATGATCATGTGATGGACACGTGAAGATGAATACAAAGCAAAGCTTCCCGCATTGTGTATGGGGGAGCTACTTGAAGACTTAACCAATGTCTTGCCTTCAACTTGATCCAAGAAGAAACGTCAACATCAAGCTCAAGTGAAAGGCTTGAGTCAAAGGTATTAGTTCCTTGACGTTAGTGTTGTGGAATGATGACCACCGAAGAAACACATACACTCAAGAATGGATTCTCGATAGCTATATAGTATAGCTCTTTTATGATTCTTGAGTTATAGGGATCCCGCACTACTAAGAGGGGATCAAAGGGTTTCGTGATGGATTTTCTCAAGTCAACATCTTCTTTACACAATTCCACTCCTATCCTATATACCAAACAAAATCCAAAGCGAAATAGGTTTCCCAAATATATGATAACACCTTTGCATATTTGGCATCCTCAATTTTGGTTGATCTTGGATGGTTCTCTATGTGAGGACCTGGGTTTTTTTCCATAGCTTCAAAACGAGCCCAAGATCATCAAAATCGGAGTTCGTATGAAAAAGTTGTGCATGTTTCACTTTTGGTATGCTGGGTGTTTTCTACGGGGACGGAAGTTCCGGGCAGCCCAGAAGTTCCGGGGGCCGGAAGTTCCGGGCAAGTTCTGGGGAAAGTTCCGGGTTAACCAGAGAGTTTGCACATATGTGTTCAATAGGGGGCCCGGAAGTTCCGGGCTTGCCCAGGAGTTTCGGGCTTGCCCAGGAGTTCCGGGCTGCATTTTTCTGTGCGTAACGGGCAGATTTGGTGGGGCACTATATAAGGCACCCTTCTTCCCCATCGAGCTAGAGCTTTTGGATCTGGGTTTTCCCATTCTTTTGAGCTCTATCCTCCTCCCCAAGCCTCAAAACTCCAATCCATTTGGGGGAAAACTATCCCATGGATCTAGGGTTCATTTGTTGACCTCATCCATTGTTTCTCTCCTCTCCCATCCCTCCATAGCATTAGTTGCTTTTGGTGGGATTTGAGAGAGAGGGATTTGAGCTTTCTCGTGCTACACCCCAAAGAGATTTGTGAGAGTTCTTCAGAGAGATTTCATCCAAGCATACACCCACTCCTCCTCTTTTGACCAAAGCAATTTGTGATTTGAGCAAGTCTTGAGCATTTCCCCCTTGATCTTGTTACTCTTGGAGGTTGTAGACTCCTAGGCGGTAGGAGTGCTCCGGTGAGGAATCAACTTGTGATTTTCCCCCCGGAAAGTTTGTGAAGGTTTGGAGGCCGCCTCAAGGTCTACCACTAGTGGTTGGGAATCGCCTTCGTGGTGATATCTCAAGGAGAATAGGGTGAGCCTTCGTGGTAACATCCACCTCTCTAACGGTGACTAGCTTCCCTTCAAGGAAGTGAACATCGGGATACATCCTCGTCTCCGTGACTTTGGTTATCCCTAACCCTAACTCCTTACTTGTGGTTTACTTTGGTCACTTGACCGTGCATTCACTATATCTTATTGTCCTCATTATATTGTGGTGGTTCATTATATTGTGTTGGCCGTTTCCTTGTAGAGATTCTTTAGGCCTAAACTTCATATTCCGCAATTCATACCTGCTACTATTGATATACTTTGTGATTAGTGTGCATTGCTAACTTGTGTCATACACTTACATATATTGCGATATTGCTCAAGTAAGTTTGTGTAACTTACTTGAGTTTGCTTGTATCACTCAATCCCATATATTGTGATACAATTTGTGTAAACTTGTATTGCTTACTTGTGGTTGTGTGTATTATTCATTTCCATATCGCGTGATATACATTGAGTAAGTTTGTGTGACTTACTTGTGCTTACTCATATCCTTGTTGTTCCCATCTTGTTTATTCTAAGTTGTTGGTGCACTTAGTGATCCTAGTATATTTAGGATTTGTGCTTGAAAAGTATCCGCTTAGTTTATTTCCGCATTAGGATACAGACAAATCCTTAAAAGATTTTAAAATGCCTATTCACCCCCCTCTAGGCGACATCGTGGTCCTTTCAATTGGTATTAGAGCCCGGTCTCTCCTTATTAGGCTTCACCGCCTAGAGAGTAACGATGTTGACTAGTGAACTAGTGCACGATGACACATTTTGTTTTAATGGCACAAATTACATTATGTGGAGATTACGCATGCTTTGTCACTTTCGGGCCATGGGTCCAAATGCTTTGCGGATTGTTGTTGTAGGGGATTCAAATCTAAAGGATGGACAATCTCCATCACTTGAGGATATGCATCTTGATAGTCAAGTTTTGAGTTCCATTCACCAAGGTATATCCTTTGAAGTGTTTCAGGAAATCTTGACTTGCATGTCGGCTCATGAGGCTTGGACCAAACTCGAAGATATATATGGTGGGTCCAATCTTGATGAAGACAATATTATTTTCAGGGAGTTAATGGAGGAGTTCTTCACATTTTTAAGTCATGAAGAACTCTCTATTGCTTCCACCTCCAATTACTTGGACATTTCAATATCTTTCACTTCACCAACATGTGGCGTGCCACAAGGTAATGACATGCTGAGTGAAGAAATATCTTGTAATGATGGTGTTAAGCTCATTCGTGATGATATGCTTGATATCCCATGTTGCCATGACAGAAATGCTTTGGTTTCCTCTAGTTGTTATATTACTAACCATGTAGAGGAAATCAAGAAAGATGAGGCATGCTTGATTGATGAAGAACCCTCTTCTCCAAAAGAATCATCATCAACCCCCTTTGTTCACATGTGCCTCATGGCAAGAGGTAATGACGAGGTATCATCTTCTCTTAGTGATAATGATGATAGTTGTAATGATGAAGATGATGATGACTTGACTCAAAATCTCTATGAGATTGGGAAAACTCTTCATAGAGATAAAAATAACACTTATAAAAGGTTCAAAGATGTTCTTGCTTTCTTTGAAAAACGTAATGACTTATTTCTTAACGAGCAAGCGAAAAGTGAACAACTTGAACATGAGCTTGCTAAGGCTCATCAATGCCTTAGTGACTAGAGATCTTTAAAAGAAGAGATTGAAGTTACACATTGTAAACTTAAAGATGATTTTGAGAACCTTGACCTTGGCTACAAGGATGTCAAAGGAGAGCTCACCAAACTCTCTAAGTCTCATGAGGAACTTCAAGCTACTCATGCGGAGTCTCTAGTTTCTACATGCTCCTCTCATATTGATAATGATGCTTGTGCTACTAACTCTATCTTGTGTGAAGCATCTACGTTGAAAGAAAATGTTGAGCTAAGGACTCAACTTGATTTGCTAACTAGCAATTATGGGAAATTGGAAGAAAGTCATAAAAAGCTCTCAGGCACTCATGAGGATCTTCTAATCTGTCATGATGGTTTAAAGTTATCTCATGAGGCTATGATCACCAAGGTAAAATTATGTGAGTCTCATGTGGATATTAGCACATCTTCTACTCGAGATGCCTTATTACCATGTGCTAGTCCTTGCAATTCCTCTCTACATGATATTGGCACATCTTGTGATGAATTGCTCACCATGCCTTGTTGCTCTAACAATGAAGTTTCTACTTCCTCTAGTTCTTTTGTTAATACTAACCTTGTAGAGGAAAATAAAGAGCTCAAGGCCCAAGTCACCAGTTTGAAGAAAGACTTGGAAAAATATTGTGATAATATCTTGAGTGTGCAAAAGGACCCTCAAGACAAAATAGGACTTGATTTCATCTCCAATAAGAAGAAGTCCAAGAACAACAAGAAGGAAAAAGATCAAGTCAAGAATTCCGCCAACATTATTTGCTTCAAGTGCAAGAATGTTGGACACCATGTGAGATCTTGTCCATTGAAGAAGAAGGCTTCAAGTGTGAAGCATCAAGGGAAGTGGCCACAAGTTCAATCTCAAGATAATGAAAGTCCTCTTCCCATGCTGAACCAAGATAATCTTCTCCAAGTTGAGAAAGTAAAGAAGAAGAGAAGGGGGAATACATGTTGCTATATTTGCCGTAAGAAGGGACACATAGCTTCATCATGTCCCAACGGTAACATCTCTAAGCCTCCAATTATCAATGATCATTATTCACTTAGGAAGGATATTGATGGTAATATTTTTGCCAAGTATGTTGGTGCCCAAAGTGGTTTGAACGTGGATAAGACCATTTGGGTTGCTAAGCCTATTGTTACTAACTTCTTAGGACCCAACGTGGTTGGGGACCATCGAGCTCAAACTTGATCAATAGGTGTGTGGAGGGCATTGTATACTTGGCTAGTTCATGAAGAAAAATGTTTCTCACCATTCATTATGGTTCAAACCAAGTCAAGTGAATTATCATCATATTTGTCATTCCAATGCTCCTCGTGGTGGTAACTTGTATTTATATTGTCTACATTAAAAGTTACTAGCCCCATGCATGTTTAGGTTTTGTTCCTAGCATGTGTTTGGATATGTTGTGTCTCCTAATATGCTTGATTTGTGTTATCTAGCATGTGTAGGTTGCAATGCACGTCATATATTTGTGTGTGTAGTCTCGAGCCATCATTGCATTTTAGTTGCATCTTATTGGGCTCTTTTGAGATATTAATGGATCACCACATTATGGGGGAGGGATATGCTTTGTGCATATCACAATCCTTGTTAAATGTGAACAATTATGGGATGCCAATTAGAATATATTTGAGATTATCTTATATCTCTATGGCATGCAATGCCTTGTTTACATATGGCATTCTTGTGCGGTTTTGCCCATGGTTATCTTCAAAATCATATTCGGAAAATCGTTTGATTAAAGCTATCTAATTGTTGATTTGCATGATGATCTATCTAATTGGAATGTTCATAATATACTATCCAAGCATTGTGTTTATTTCTAAACTCACATGTTATGCTTGTGTTAGTACAGATGATCATGTACTTATTTAGTTTCTACATCGAATGATAACCCAAAATACCATTATGTTCAAATTCATCTTATTGGTTTATATGGAGTTATGGGAGTTTGCTATCTCATTATTTATAGTGTCCTACATCTACTTGAGTGAGATATTCCTATGAGTATGTGTGCAATGCATATCTTATATGTACTCATTGGTTTTCTTTGGTTCATATGTTGAACTTTGTGTGCTATCATATGTTGATTTGTCACTTTGATTCATTTTGGACACATTAATGACTAGTGATGTTATTGGAAGTATTAACAGTTATGTGTTCATTTGTCCAATTTGTATCTCCCTAGATTTTGGTAGGCTTGTGCATGCATATTTACTATGTGTAAATTCACATGCCTTGTTAAATTCAAATTCATATCGATATGACATACTTAAGTGGTTTTACCCTATGTGTTGTAGTTATGCTAACTACTTCGGGCCCAATAAGTTTGGGGACCATATTATACTTAAAATGTTTTAGGTACATTTGATAAGCATTGGGTTCTTGGCTTACTCATGAAGGTGGTGGCACTATGAGGAAATTAGGGCCAAGATTGGACATTTTATTGATCTACGTCTTCATACCAATGCTACCTCAGTAACAAGTATTTACTTCATATATATATATATATATATATATGGGGTCAACCTTGTGTAGGTTGCATCATGGCATGAATTTCTTGACTCGTTCATGTGATACTTGTTTCCTTTCACAAAGCATCCCAACAATGATCTCTTGTTGCTAGTTGTGATGTCTTTGATGGTTGTGTTTTTGGAGTTCATTAATATACAATAAGTTTATATTAAGCCATGCGCTATGCTTTCAAGCAAAGATCTCATTGGTATAGTTTATGACTCCCGTTGGATATCTTATTCTTTCCTTTAGTAACTATTTCATGTGTACATCCTTCTTTGTGTATATCATCTACCTAGAATCTTATACAGATGAGAGAAGTTACCTCTCGTGTTGATATCCCTATTCTTTCATGTCCACCATTTCATTCTCTTTTTATATGTTTGGTGGCTCCGTGGAAGCATTTGTTGTATGAGTGCGTGTATTACCTCTTTGCATTTTAGTGCACTCATGTTTGGTGAATATTATTGTCCTCATGCTTGTCTTGACAAGCCTATTATTTCCTATCTTAACCATGGGTTTTCACGAGCTTTGATATTTAATTTGCTATTAGTGAGCTTGTCAACCCATTTGCTTGATGTGTGTGTGACCTTCTTAACTTCGTGTGTGTGGGAAGGACATGTCTTGCACCTTGTATCTCATTTACTCAAGACTATGTTGATGCTTAATTCTCATCCTTATATTAGTCTTCTCAAGTGCTTTGACGTGATTCACACACATCATTTTGGTTGTGCTTATTCTTAGGTTGCCTCATTCACATGTGGCTCAACCATATGCTTGTTGCAAATGCTAGGCTTCTTTTCTTATCTATGCTTGCTTGCAAATGTTTTGTGTTCCTATTGATTTTGGGGGAGTGATGATCCTATTTTGTGCACTTGTATCCAAATACAGAAAATATATTCTAGATAGTGCACAAATCATGGGGAGCTTCTCTATTTTCCTTAGAACACTCCTTTTCCCAAATCATAATATTCTTTTATCCTTTTGGCTCATTGGATCTTTTGATTGCTTGCTTCACTTTGTGTTATGCAAATCAGATAAATTTGTGCCATGTGCCTTGCTATTATGACTAGGCTCAAGTTGTATAATAGTGTATTCACTTGTGGATATCATGTTCTTATCAATTACAACCTTTTTGTGTATGTGAGTTCCTTTGGTGGATGCATATCATGTTGACTATTGGCCACTTAAAACCTTTTATACACAAGAAAGCTCATATCCTTATGTGGTATCATTTATTCCTTGTCGGCCACTTGGTTTGGATAATTTTGGATCTTTGGGGGTTTTGGTAAGAGGTTGAAAGTGAGTGCTCGTATGCATTGCATATATCCTTGTGCACTCATGTGTTTTGGATGTATTTTGGACCCATACTTGACATGATGATTACATTGGATATTCCTACTATATCTTGTCCAAAATATGTTCTTTGGATCTTTTGAATGTTTTCCTCCCATGTCTAATCTTAATTTCATATCATAGTATCTTGTTGCATTCTAGATCCTAAATATGGTTTGAGCTCCTCAAATTTTTCATCATTGAATATGTGCATTTGATTTCACTCACATTTTGCGATTTGCACACATTAAGGAGGAACTCCTACTATATTGATCTTCTAGAATTCTTCATCCATTTTGGCATTTGTTGCCAATAGGGGAGAAGTTTAGAGGGTTTAAGATAAGTATTTTTGAAGTACTTGTGTTCATTCATGCATATCTACCCTAGTTATATGTGCTTGTTGCATGAATGAGTATATAGAGAAAGCTTCACCAAGTTTATATCAACCAATATATGCACATGAAATTCAAAGTTCATTCACACATGCATATATTGTGTGGGAGCTTACTCTATATATTGTGGTCTATTAACATCAAATGCGTGTGTAGTGTTTTGATGATTAGTACAACCGGTTTTGATATCATCAAGTTTCTTTGTGATACTCGATGCTATCAAAATAAACCCAAGGATAAATTGAATACTTGTTTAAAATTCATTAGACAAACGCTCTTGTTGAGATTGTCATCAATTACCAAAATGGGGGAGATTGAAAGTACATATAGTCCCCATGTATGGTTTTGGTAATTAAATGACAATCCTAATGGACTAATGTTTGCATTGAGATATACATTTGAAGGAAAGTTACATTTGCAATGCATGAGGAATATTGGATGAATTGATGGATGAAATCCATCAACATAAATATATGCATTGAGACTTGATAATGAATGACAATTCCTATGAAGAAACAATGAAATCAAGTTATATAGGAAGGTTTGTTCCATGGGTGATGCAAGGAGATTGAATGGATTCAGAATGAATTCTATATACATATAGTTATGCATCAATATTAATCATGGAGCAAAGATAAATGTTGACCAAGATGAAGATCGAAGATTGAATTCAAAGATGGTCAACACACAAGCGCAAATCATGTGGTATGGTTAGAATTTGTCAACTGCGCTTCGTGTACTAACCCATTCTATGTTTTTTCTATGTCTGACTGGGTTAGGTGAGTCTCATGGACTTACATCAAGAGGAAAATTTCAAGTGCCCATGAGAGGATGACATCAAGTGATGATGATCATGGTTTACAAGGGCAAGTTCAAGATAGGCAGTCCGGAGAATTACATGCTTGAAGCTTGAAGATGATCATGTGATGGACACGTGAAAATGAATACAAAGCAAAGCTTCCCGCATTGTGTATGGGGGAGCTACTTGAAGACTTCACCAATGTCTTGCCTTCAACTTGATGCAAGAAGAAAGGTCAACATCAAGCTCAAGTGAAAGGCTCGAGTCAAATGTATTAGTTCCTTGACATTAGTGTTGTGGAATGATGACCACCGAAGAAACACATACACTCAAGAATGGATTCTCGATAGCTATGTAGTATAGATCTTTTATGATTCTTGTGTTATAGGGATCCCGCACTATTAAGACGTGATCAAAGGTTTTCGTGATGTATTTCCTCAAGTCAACATCTTCTTTACTCAATTCCGCTCCTATACTATATACCAAACAAAATCCAAAGCCAAATAGGTTTCCCAAATATATGATAACACCTTTGCATATTTGGCATCCTCAATTTTGGTTGATCTTGGATGGTTTTCTATGTGAAGACCTGGGGTTTTCCCATAGCTTCAAAACAAGCCCACGATCATCAAAATCGGAGTTCGTATGAAAAAATTGTGCATATTTTACTTTCGGTATGCTGGCTGTTTTCTGCGGGGACGGAAGTTCCGGGCAACCCGGAAGTTCCGGGGGCCGGAAGTTTCGGGAAAGTTCCGAGGAAAGTTCTGGGTTAACCAGAGAGTTTGCACATATGTGTTCAATAGGGGCCCCAGAAGTTCCGGGCTATCCCAGAAGTTTCGGGCTGCGTTTTTCTGTGCGTAACGGGCAGACTTGGTGGGGCACTATATAAGGCACCCTTCTTCCCCATCGAGCTAGAGCTTTTGGATCTGGGATTTCCCCATTCTTTTGAGCTCTATCCTCCTCCCCAAGCCTCAAAACTCCAATCCATTTGGGGGAAAACTATCCCATGGATCTAGAGTTCATTTGTTGACCTCCTCCATTGTTCCTCTCCTCTCCCATCCCTCCATAGCATTAGTTGCTTTTGGTGGGATTTGAGAGAGATGGATTTGAGCTTTCTCGTGCTACACCCCGAAGAGATTTGTGAGAGTTCTTGAGAGAGATTTCATCCAAGCATACACCCAGTCCTCCTCTCTCTTTTGACCAAAGCAATTTGTAATTTGAGCAAGTCTTGAGTATTTCCCCCTTGATCTTGTTACTCTTGGAGGTTGGAGACTCCTAGGCGGTAGGAGTGCTCCAGTGAGGAATCAACTTGTGATTTGTCCCCCGGAAAGTTTGTGAAGGTTTGGAGGCCGCCTCAAGGTCTACCACTAGTGGTTGGGAATCGCCTTCATGGTGATATCTCAAGGAGAATAGGGTGAGCCTTCGTGGCATTGGTGTGCCTTCGTGGTAACATCCACCTCTCTAACGGTGACTAGCTTACCTCCAAGGAAGTGAACATCGCGATACATCCTCGTCTCCGTGACTTTGGTTATCCCTAACCCTAACTCCTTACTTGTGGTTTACTTTGGTCACTTGACCGTGCATTCACTATATCTTGTTGTCCTCATTATATTGTGGTGGTTCATTATATTGTGTTGGTCATTTCCTTGTAGAGATTCTTTAGGCCTACACTTCATATTCCGCAATTCATACCTGCTACTATTTACATACTTTGTGATTAGTGTGCCTTGCTAACTTTTGTCATACACTTCCATATATTGCGATATTGCTCAAGTAAGTTTGTGTAACTTACTTGAGTTTGCTTCTATCACTCAATCCCATATATTGTGATACAATTTGTGTAAACTTGTATTGCTTACTTGTGGTTGTGTGTATTATTCATTTCCATATCGCGTGATATACATTGAGTAAGTTTGTGTGACTTACTTGTGCTTACTCATATCCTTGTTGTTCCCATCTTGTTTATGCTAAGTTGTTGGTGCACTTAGTGATCCTAGTATATTTAGGATGTGTGCTTGAAAAGTATCCGCTTAGTTTATTTTCGCATTAGGATATAGCCAAATCCGTAAAAGATTTTGAAACGCCTATTCACCCCCCCTCTAGGCGACATCGTGGTCCTTTCAGATGAACTATTTGATTTCTATTTGTTGAATTATTTATGGAGAATTCACGTCGAAACACGCAGAACCGCGCCGAATATGGGTCGATTCATGCAGATATCGTACCGTTTTTTGACGAAAGTGGGTCGAATAATGGGCCAAAATCGGCGTCTGTGGGCGACGGCTGGGTGCCCAACCGCCCCGAGAGCCGATTTTGCCTCCGGCTCGCCCCCAGGCGGCGATTCTTATGCCTCCTGGGGGGGCAACGGCTGAAGATGCTCTAACTTCCCCTGCAGTCGTAGTGGGAGCATCGTGGAGGGTGTCATGTCGTGGATGGTTAGACTAGAGAGAATAGCAGCCGACGGGCTGACATCCCCCCACAGTCGTGGCGGGAGCGTCGTGGATGGTGTTGCGTCGCGGGCGTGTGGACTGTAGAGGAAGTCGACGAGTTCCTCAGACGGATGATAGCCCTTTGTGCCGATGTCGAGGTAGCCAAGAGCGTAGGGTGGTGTAGCTGTGGTCTAGGTAGCCATGCGAAGAATGTTGTGGTCGATGTCGAGTCGGGTAGCCGGTGTCGAGGAAAACACCATGGAGCGCGGGCACTAGGAAGCGCCAATATAGCATGGGCGCAGTGACGTCGAAGTAGGGGTGCACCGGGAGGTAGACAGTGTTGACGAAACGTTGCGACGGGTTTGCCAAGCCCGGGGACACTTCGTGGATGAAGGCACGCATCTGTGTTGCCAGCATCGGGCATGCGTAGACGGACGAAGACGAAGTTGACGAAGCGCCGCTCCAGGCTTGCCAGGCCCGGAGACACATTGTGGATGAAGGCACGCATTGGTGTTGCCCGTACCGGGCATGCGTAGACGAGGGACCTGCACGAGCTGTACGCCATGTCGGAGAAGTCGGAGGGGCCAGCAGAGAAGAACTAGACGACGATTGTGGTGTTCCATTGGTGCGGGGCCGATGTCACCAACGGTCGTCAGAGTAGACGAAGTAGTCAGCATAGATGCCAGCGACGCCGACGACAGACTGGTTCTTGGACGAAGACGAAGGGGGTGGACAGGCGGCAGTGGCGGCTACGTAGGTAGCGGCAGCAGCGGCCAAAGAAGAGCGGCGACATCGGCTAGGTTAGTTTTGAGGCGGCGGTGCTCGAAGTAGGCAAGGAACCCGACACGTGACGAAAACAGGCGCGGCCAATGGCGTTCCCGCTCCAAGGGAGACGGTGCAGTGCATACCATGAGAGGTCGACGTGCGGGGACGATGGTGGACCGCGGGCCGCGGCACTACGTCCCGAAGGGGCGACGCAGCGGCAGCAGCAGGCGGGACATGGCGACGGCGGGAAGACCTCAGGGCGGTAGCGGGGACCGCGGGCCCTGTCGCTATAGCCCAAAGGGGCAGCGCAGCGACGGAGCGCGGGTCGATGCAACTGTGGGGACGACCTTGGGGCGGCGGCGGGGATCGCGGCACTACAGCTCGAAAGGGCTATGCAACGGCGATGCAGTCGCGAGAAGAACCACGGGGCGACGGCGCTGTGGCCCGACGGGGCAATGCAGCGGCAACCTGTTGCTCGATCGGTGGAGGGGCGTGCTGAACTCGGGAACGATCTTCACGGGACCTATGAAGGCACGCGCAACCGACGGGCCAAGTCGGTTGTGTGGCGTAGATGAGGCGGATCATGGCGACGAGCGGATGATCAAGCTGATTGCGCGCGAGGTCGGGGACGCCGCTTTGTGAAGGCAGGGTGGCGGCGGAATCCAAGATGAGGACGACGATGATGGATGATGTGGGACGTCGTGCTGATGAGCGCGTCAGCACCAGCACCCGGGCTGCCAAAGGAGCGCCAGCGCTCGGGCAGCGAGGCATGAGCAACCAACGAAGCAGTGGTGCCCGAGCTTGATTCAGCCGATGAGCCTGACGCAGCCGGCCTGACGAAGCCGGGGACGAGGCCGGCGAGGCACACCGTAGGGCCGCTGTGCAGACGCGGCGAAGGCGGGTGGCGATGGACGACGTGGATCGACAGGCGGGCCGGTGCACGAACGGCTGTTGTGATGGGCCGCCACATCGCGCAGGGTCGCTAGGTTGGGGCGATGCAGGAGTCCGGTCGAAGCAGGGCAACAACGGCCAGCACAGGGCGACGGGCCGCCTCGGCACGCGTGGCAGTCGGGTCGTAGACAGGTCAGCCGGTCACGTCGGGGTCGAGTAGAGGCGGGTTGGTGTCGAAGGCGGTGGCAGGTGATGCAAACCGTTCAAGCATAGATCAGAAAACCAAAAAGAAAATGCCGATCAAAACGACCGGCGAGAGAGAGAGAGAGAGAGAGAGAGAGAGAGAGAAACCCGGAGCAAGGGCTCGGAAAAAAGACTCTCTAGGGCAGCCGGTCAACATGACCGGCGGACGAACACTAGGTACAGGCGGCACGGCTGGCGGCGGCGGTCATGGAGGCCGACCGCCCCGGGGGCAGTGCGCGGGGTGGAAGCGTGGGCGGCGGCTAGGGTTTGAATCGGTTTGGCTGATACCATGTTAGAAAGGAGAGATATTGTTGCGGAATACGATGGATGTATTATTGAGTCTGAAGGGCGAGTATATATCAAGTTCAAAACTTGAAGGGCAAAAAGTCTCTTCTGGAGATATGGTAGGAGACGGATTATAAATTCTAGTCTACCAATTACAAGTAACCCAAATATATCTCTAACACCCCTCCACAGTCATAGCGGGAGCGTCATGAACGGTCAGACTGGAGAAAATAGCAACTGACGGGCTGACATCAAGTTCATGCTATGGGCAGTAAAAACCAAAAAATAAAAGAGAAAATTTAAACAATTCTTATTTTTCTCACAAGATCATCCCATATTTTCCCGTGTGCGTGTAGATATTTGTGATGAAATCACATTGGTAGTTTGGAAAAAACTACCAAAATCAGCTCTCCAAAATGCTTTCAATTATATTCTTTTAAACATCATTTTTTTTGCCCAGAGCATTAGAAATATTTTTGTTCATGAAAATTGGCAGATATGTAGAACATTCAACAATATTTGTAGCAAACAATAACTTATTTTCTATATTTTACTATTTGTTTCATTTTTATTGCTCACGATGGTGCATTCTTTTGATGGAGGAAGACGTTTGGAACCGGCGGGCACGGATACGCGCACTCGTTTTTGGAAACAAAACGGTAATTGCATAAATGGTCAACGATAGGATTTTTTTTACAACAAACTTACTCAAGCGCTACACTCGTGCAACTGTTCTTGAGAAGAAATGACTTTTTGTGTATTGTTGATGACAAAAAAACAAAATCATCACTATATTATGGTTACTATTTACTTTATATTGTCCTAAAACTTTATCTTTTCTTCCAGATTTTCATGGGAGATTTTCTTTGTCAAAATTAGTATACGAGTACGCCAGTAGGTCAAGTTTGTTCAAACTAGTTTCAAAGTTTTTGACCGTTTCCAGAATTGCTAATTTTTCCCCATATCAAGTTCATCTACAACTAGGTTCATCACTGTGTTTTTCGTATTATGTTCTTCTAGTGTGAGAAAAGAAGGATTTATGAGAGGGCATAAAGGTGTTTTTCGTATTATGTTCTTCTAGTGTGAGAAAAGAAGGATTTATGAGAGGGCATAAAGAAGCTAGCGCAATCACAAAAACATACCCAAATTGTTAAGCTTCATGTAATAGTCAACGCAACCCATTGTTCGAACTGATAAAAAGGGTTAGGCAATCCACATATACACTTTCACACCCGCTCTCACGTCTGGCGCAGTAAGTCAACACGTGGATAGACTCATAGTTATGACGCAATAGGCCTATACGTGGACCCCCCGGGGTGGCAACAATAATATTTGAATAAATTGCGAAAGTCATAACTTGAACTCAAGACTTTAGATCTGATACCATGTTAAACTTCACACACTAGCCAACACAACCAAATGTACGAACTGATGAAAAGGACTAGGTATCCACATGTACACTTCAACACAAAGCACTGTAGGGCGACATGGTTTATGCTAGGACCAAGTTATCACTCGTCGATGAAAATATTTATGAGAGTCTCATTTACTCTACTTTTCGCACCTTCGGAGACACTCAAAATTTCATACTTGCCTTTTAACCACTCAAAATATTCAGCTAGGCAACATTAACACCATAGAAACATCAAGCTAAGCCACTGGGGATTTCATGGATATGACACTTGCTACTTATCCATGCTTGCTACAACATCAACACAACAGATCATATGGACAATAGTCAAACAATGTAGTACTTCAAATTTATAATTGTATGAAATAAAAAGAATCCACCTCAACCTCAACATTAATTGAATCCCAATGCACCCACTTCACACACCACATCTTAGAAATTAAACAAAAGCACATCGAAGTAAAAATCATATAAATAGGGTTGACTACATAATGTAGCGACAATAGTCATAACAATAAGCATGCATTTGCTGGTAATAGAAATGGAAGCAATTGCCTATTATTTAAGGGGGTCATTAAGAAATGTACAATTTTACAATTTATAATTGGTTATGTTCTTATTTGCATACGGTGTCAAGATATAGCTTTACTTGAAATATGTAGAATCAAGAAGATGTGTCTAGAGAGGGGGAGGGGGTGATTAGACCCTCAACAAATAAAAGTGGCAGTTTCTAAGTTCTTCAAGTTGAGGTGGAGTTTTATCACAATGTTAAGCATGCACAATAAATTTCAAGCAAGCATGGCAAGAGTATAAGCAACCGAAAGAGTAAAACATGCTAATTGCGAGAAAGTAAAGGGATGAGATTGGAGTGTGCAAACGCAATGAAGACACGGAGATTTTTGGCGTGGTTCCGATAGGTGGTGCTATCGTACATCCACGTTGATGGAGATTTCAACCCACAAAGGGTAATGGTTGTGCGAGTCCACAGAGGGCTCCACCCACGAAGGGTCCACGAAGAAGGAACCTTGTCTATCCCACCATGGCCATCACCCACGAAGGACTTGCCTCACTTGGGTAGATCTTCATGAAGTAGTTGAACTCCTTACCCTCACAAACTCCTTGGTTCAACTCCATAATCTTATCGGAGGCTCCCAAGTGACACCTAACCAATCTAGGAGACACCACTCTCCAAAAGGTAATAGATGATGTGTTAATGATGAACTCCTTGCTCTTGTGCTTCAAATGATAGTCTCCCAACACTCAACTCTACCTCACAGATTTAGCTATGGTGGAAAGATGATTTGAGTGGAAAGCAACTTGGGAAAGGCTAGAGATCAAGATTCTTGTGGTTGGAGTGGAATGTCTTGGTATAAACACATGAGTATGTGGTTCTCTCTCAGAAAATGAGTAGTGGAAGTGTAGGCATGTTCTGATGGCTCTCTCTTGAATAGAGAAGGGGTGGAGGGGTATATATAGCTGCCACACAAAATCCAACCGTTACACACATTTGACCCAACTCGGTCAGACCGAATAGATGAACTCGATGAGACCGATTTAGTTCAAAATGTGCACGTTAGGAATCTCGGTGGGACCGACAAGATCAACTCGGTGGGACCGATGTGCTAGGGCTAGGGCAAAGCCTGATCTCGGTGAGACCGATTGCATGAACTCAGTGAGACTGATTTCAGCAATGAGCAAACAGAGAGTTGGTCAGGCAAACTCGGTGGGACTGATTGCTCATTTCGGTGAGACCGAAACGTTACGAAGGAAAATAGAGAGTTTGTAATGCCATCTCGATGAGACCGAGATCCGTATCGGTGAGACCAAATTGTTTAGGGTTTTTGGCAGTGCCTATGTCAACTAAATTCGGTGGCTCTGGATAGATAAAATTGGTGGGACCGAGTTTGACTTTAGGTTTTGGACATATTTGGAGTGGGAAAGTGGTTGAGGGTTTTGGAGCAATATCACTAAGCACTTTGAGCAAGTAGACCATTAAGCAACACCTCATCCCCTTCTAATAGTATTGACTTTCCTATGGACTCAATGTGATCTTGGATCACTAAAATGATAATGAAGAGTCTTGAGCTTTTGCCAATCTTTGTAATTAGCATTTTGAAGGGGTTCGACATCCTCTTGTCCTTGCCATACCATTGTTGAACTGATATGAAATATACTAGATAAAGGTATTAGTCCAACGAGAGATATGTTGACATTAATTGCCAAAACCACCCAGGGAGCACTTGTGCTTTCAATCTCCCCCTTTTTGGTAATTGATGGCAACATACATCAAAGCTTTAGATAAACGATACGAGGAGTAACACGTAAAGCTTTGGAAAGACATGTAACATGCACAGGCTCCCCCTACATTTATGCAATCATGTAAAGATGGAGTATAAGAACATGTGAATGCATAAGCATGTCAGAGCAAGGAATGAGTTACATGTATCTTGGCTATATGCATCAGAGCAAATGATGTAGATAAGATAAGCGTACGTTCATGTTCATGAATCCTTCTTACAAACAATTTGTACATCAACAAGAATTCATCATGCACATGAGTGTGATGCATATACTTACCTTGTGGTCTTGAGCTGGCTTTGGAAGAGGTAAACTTAAGAAAACAGGATTAGATAACATAAGAACACTCTAATTAAAGCAATTTTGGGAAACCACAAGAGTACCAAGACTGGGATGACATGTAATGAGTGAGTACTTAGTACTGCATTTGGATATAGACATGTCCCCAAAGATTAAAGATATGCAATGAACTCCAAAGATTTTCTTCCCCTAGATATGAACTCTTTCTCCCCCTGAATCTGATATTGGATAATGGGAGAAGGTAGGGTAAGAGAAAATCAGCAAGAAATGGTACAATTAACTATATATTAACATGTATTTCCCCTCTTAAAGACATGTGACTTCTCTCCTCTATTGTTAACAGGCATCTGGAGAAGCCAATATGTATTTTCTCTCCCATGTGATAAGCTTTGATGTGCTCTCTCTCCCCTTTTGACATCAATTTCCAAGAAGGGAACTTCTGGAGTATGAGTCAAATAGGTTTGGTCCTTGAGACACATTACAAAGCAGCATGTAGTTTATGATTTGGGTAGAATATAAGAATCATTGAGTGGAGCTGTAGAAGAAAAAAAAATGCAATGACAAAAAAAATTCTTTGCAGTGAAATCGATAACGCCGACCTGTTTTCATCGGTGACACCGAGTTGACAGTGTCAGGGATGATGCATATCGGTCAGATCGGGTTACTCCACGTCGGTTGTACCAATGAACTATCTACAAGTAATTCCTGTAGTTCGATCTATCTGATAGGCATGAATCGGTGAGTCCATGTTCAATTCTTAGTAAAAGATTTGTCAACTCAGCTCACTAGACAAATTAAATCTCACAAGGATTTGCAATAAGTTAAACACAGAAATAAATGCAGACAAAAGATCTAGATAAAGTGAACAAAGAAACACCAGGGAACTTCATCTAGAAGGGAGGGTCGGCGACAAAGTCACCTATGGTAGAGTATATTGACTAAGGAGTCAAGTGATAACACTTGATCATAGGTCATACTCATTGTTTAAGCTCAAAATGGAGTTACCATTTTTCGTTTAAGCATTTTGATGTATTCACATCTCGTTGAGTTGCTTTGACTCATGACTTGGGTCAAAGCTTCTCTAAGATGGAATAACATACATTGGGTTGTGTTGATCTTGGTCATGTAGTTGAACTTGCGTTGGATGCTCAAGGTTGATGTAGTCCATCAAGAGTTGAGAGCACCAGTTGTAGTTTGAG